>NW_028324301.1:23420000-23580000 GCF_058129835.1 Hydra viridissima | reverse complement strand
TGGAGCGTTTGGTTTTTTCTTCAGGATTGGTGTTTCTTTTAGCTAAAAAGTTTGTAACAGGTTTTGCAAAATGCCTAGAAGCTAAGTCAGGCCCGAATATGCACTGACCATCAGAATAATTCTTTACAATTAAAGGAACTAGTCTTTTAACTAAGTAAATTAAATTTAAATTAGAGGCGGCTTTTTTTTTTCTCTCTGGATTTCTTTGGTGTTTTGCAAGATTTTTGACACAAAAGACTGATTATAAACAAATCTCTTAGCAGATTAGCTTTTTGAAATATTATCATGACGATCAAACATAGTTTTTACTTTGGAAAAGACTAATTTGTTACTTTTTTTTAGCCATCTTTCTAGTGTGATCTGTTATAGTATATATGGTAGATTTCGGAATATTCTCTACTTTAAAATGGTTATGTGTAAATTTTTCCTTGCCACTTTCATTTTCAAGATAAATGATTTACACACTTCTACTAGTTTGTACATTCATGCAAGAGCTTTTGAATTATTTTCACGCATGTTTTTACAACTTGTTAACATTTATTAAATTTATATTAAGTTCTAAAAAAAAAAAAGGTTTAAGTATTATGATTTGCTTTATAATTTGGACATACTTATATGCATGCAAACTGTAAAACAAGTTCAATTTATAAAAAAAAGAGTTCTTTTGTCTAACTTCCCTTTCAAATGTCATACTTGTTAAATTTACTCTATCAAACCCTCTACTTATTTGACCTGGTCCATCAGCTTTATGTGTGTAATTATTAAGTATACATTACAAAAAGTGTTTTCTAAAAAAAAATGATTAGTTAAAAATTAAGTGGATTGCTGAACTATGTAAAAATTTGAGTTGTCTCAAATTGTTGTCAATATAAAAAGATAAAAAGAATATAAAAAGAAGTCTGTAAATGTGGATCAATGTTTTTTTTATTTCCCAAAATATTTGTTGATATTTATTTATGACATGAGGTTTGTCCCTTTAGATAAATATACAAATGGTATATTTACTTAAAGAAATCATTGATCTTAAGCGGTGATGATGAATATTTTTTTAAAGTTACATTTACATGAAAGACTAAAATGTGTTAGGTAGACTTAATTAGCAAATGAACATTAAACAACCTCTGGTATTTATAGAGAAGCCATTAAAACCAAGAAGAACTCTTTAACATTTTAAGGGGTTACCTTTTCTGATATATTTTATTCTAGTACTATCTATTTGTGCTAGTAAATTAATACCCTTTGTAAATTAATACCTAAACAAATTATATATATTACCTAAAGTAACTTAATACCTAAACACTTATTGTACTTATTACCTACTTGTGTTTTGTGCTAGGAAATTAAAGTGTGTTAGCAAAATATACTGTGCTATAATTTTGCAAAAAATTTACACTTTTTCCTTTAAAATTTTCTTTTCTAGAATTCTTCCAACTACACCCCTGGAAAGACCATTTTCTGAAAACTGTGGTTCATTACTTAAAATTCTGACAAACTTGAATTTTGACTACGGAAAAAATCTCATAGCTGAAAGTAATGAATCTTTAGATGTAAGGATTTATTTGATATCTTAAATTTTTTGTAGGTGTTTTTTATGTGTTTTATTTCAACTGAAATAGTGTCTATCTCTCTAAGTGCTTACTTGAATATTGTCTCTAAAGTAGGTTAAGCTTTGTAAAGCATTGTATAAAAAAAAAAAAAAAAGACAAGTTATAACAATAGTGTGCCCATGCATGTACAATGTTGTACACACATGCCCATGTATGTGTGTACAAGATTCACAGCAACATTCACAAAGAGCGTATTGCATTATATATTTTCATTGTATTACATGCTCATGTATTTTCTATATTGAAAAACCTCAGCTTAAGCCATTTTATGTGGAAGAGTAATGTTGTTTTTCAAAGTGATTGCTTCTGCTTTTAAGGCGAAAAAGAAATTTTATTGATTAACTAAACGGCCAAAAATTTTCTTGATGATTTTTATTGATGTCCTTGTTATTTAGAATGAATTGCATACACGTCTGCTCAGTATTAGGCGTCAGCTTGCAAATAAATTGGATATTGCGCCTTACATGATAGCTACAAACAAAAATCTGCAGGATATTACAAAATTCAGGTGTTTTAAAATAAATTTTTAAACTATTTTTAAAAAACAATAATTACCAAAGTCCTTTTGAACTTGTTTCTGAACTTATTAAGCTTTAAAAGTCCAATAACTTTAAATCAAATGTTACATAATGAGAAGAAATGTTACATAATGAGAATAATTGATGATAAAGTACAAACAGTGTTGTTTGCTGCTCATGTAGTAAGTAACCATGTGAGAAGAAATCTTTGAGAGAAAATGTTTTTTTGCAATTCTGTTTAAAATGTTGTATTTAAAGTTCTGTTTCAATAGCATTGCTTTTTTATGTGTTGACATTTTTTGAACTAAGAAAGCATCAAATTAAGCATAAAGAAACAATCTCTTTTTATTCACTCCATTTATGTTTTCCACATTACAATAAATCTTTATGATTTGCTTACTAATGAACTTTAAATAGAAATATTTAGCAATTTAAGTTTTAAAACCCCATTATTAGCATAGTCAACATTATAAGTTGTTAATGTTATTCAATCCTTTATCAAATGATCTTCTGTGTGATGAAATTGATAAATATTTGTTAAGTAATACTAATATTTATCTTTCAATTTAGATGTGTGCAGACATAGAGTTAGTTATTAGTCTTTTATTGTTCATGTTAGTCTTTTAGATAAATATTGAAGTTAAACCACAAGAAAACATGAGAAAATGAAAGCATAGTGAAGTACCAAACCCAAAAATGAATGTTAAATACCATAAGTAAATGGAGAGATTTTATGTATTTAAGATTATTTTACCAATTTATTTATCTACATTTTAATACAAAATAACAATCTTACCAGGGTTTGTGAGCATGACTGTGGCAACATAAAGGCTTTCAAAGTTTGTGTATTCTTTTACTATTATCCGTTGCTATGTTATGGTATAACTTGACTAAATGAGTCAATACAGTTTTCTAGGGTTTACAACCATCCAAATATACAATTATATTTTCATGAGCAAAAATTTTCTAGATACAAGTTCTCGCTTTCTGTCAAACAAGTTTGACTCATGGACTTTTAAACAACTTTTTATTTCAACTAACAATGCAGCTACTATATCATAATTATTGATATATGTTTATTCCTTTAGTATTTGTTTAAAACTTTATTGTCATTGTTTTCTAGTTCATTCATTTAAAACTGATACAAAATTAAGAAGGAAAATCTAATCAAGAAACGTTTTATTGTCAGATGTTTTACAAATATCTGACAATAAAAGTGTGTTCTGTTGTTTAGACCGAGCTCCAAATCTACTCTGGTAACAATTGATGGTATATCTGAATCTTTGTGTCAAAGATTTGGCCATGCTTTTATTAAGGAAGTTGAAGAGTTTTGTAGAGAGAAGAAACTAAGTGTTGATAACATGTCAAGCAAAACTGAAAACAGCTCTACTTTGGTTAGCTTTTGTATTTGAATGAAAAGCACATTTTTTAACTTTTTGTCTTCAACTTTCAAGGTTTTCAAGGTTTCAAAGGAAAATTTTTTTTTTTTTTTTTTGCAGTCAAAGTGTTTGACTTTAGCTCGTGGAGATGGCTTTAAAGGATTATTATCGGAAACTCAGCTCGAATCTTATGAATTATATCAAGGACAGGGGAATTCCATTGTAAGTAACAAAAGTGCATATAATAATATGAAACTTTAACATTCTCATTTTCAATCCTCGTTTTATATTTATATCACTCAATATACAAATGCAATACGAATTAGGTCCAAACTTTAGAGTTATTAAGTTTTCATCTTCTACAAGGCCGCCCTTTTTACATCCATTATTTGAACCATATCAGCCGAAATTTAGACGTCGCTCCATCCAGGTTTCTGTCAAACTCTGACAGATCTTAATTTTTTTTTTACATGATTTTTTTTTGTTTTAAAGATAGTTTTTGATTAGTTATCTTTAGTAAAGTCAAATTATTTTTAAAATCTAAAGCGTAGTTATTAATTTATTAGAGTCTCAAACTTGATCTTATTTAATTGTTTTGCATTTTTTTGTATTGAGTGATAAATTGTCCTGTCTTATTTATATAGCTATCGTTGTCTTGTTTGTTTTTTTGTTTGTTTTTTTAATATTTTTAAATTTCTTGTTCACGATTTCTTTTTACTATTTTTTTCTTATTCAGAGCGAAGTTGCAAAAAGAAGATCACTGGTTGAAGACACCATTTATGGCCACCTTTCAACTGCTTTAATTGCTGGCAAATCTTTAGATTTTAATAGATGTATGAAGTAAATATACAATTGCTTTTACCGTTCATTTCTGTACGAATGTAAACGAGCCCTTATGGATAGATATCAGTGTGTGTATACAATTTTTAAAATTGATTTTAGTTTATTATTTCGTTCGTTTAATGGAGTAAATATGTAAAGATACAAATTAAAAGTAAGTAAATTCTGATCTTGATCACATGTCATTTTATAATCTTCAGTAGAAATATCTGAACAAGAAATGATGAAGGTCGTTCAAGTTATTAGATCCAAAGAAATCAACTCAGGTAATGCTTGTATTTCTTTTACAAACCTTCATAAAAATTGTATATCGAAAATTTTTTCTCTAAAAAGTGTAAAAGTTAAGAAATTCAAAAAGTTTACATAGTTAAGAAGCTTAAATCCTTTGAAATCTCAAGTCTCTGCTGCATAAATTTTTTCTTTATTTTTACTGTTCAAACGAAAAACTTGTCTCACCGTGTTTAAAAAACAAAAATCGTGAAACGCCCCCCTTTACGAACAAAGCTTGAATTTAATTGTAATTTTGTGAATCTAGTTGTCTTGGTGCAAGAGACATCACTGTCTCTTGCACTCAGGCAATTCATTCCAATCAAGATTTCTAATCGTTTTCAACATTAAACAGCGTAAATTGCTTCTCTAGATGTAGTGATAAATATATCGGGACGAAATTATTCGTGTAAATGCACAATTAAATTGTCTTTTCAATGGCAATTATCAATCTATAGATGAACTCGATTATTTTACATATGTTCTGGTGAAATTTATAAAAATAAGCTAGTTTTAAGACTTCATCTTTCGCTTCTTTAGATATAAAACGATTGCGTCCAATTAAAGATATGTTACCCGTTGATATTAGCTTTGGAAAAATACGCTTCATAATCGCTATGCTTGAAATAACTTACGGCGTCACAGACAACCCACCCCCTGAACCTATTTTTAAAAATTCTGAAGATACCTCCCAATCAACTGTTAAGGTAATCCTTTTTATTAACTTTAGCATCATTTTTTTAGTAAAATTATTTTGTTTTTATTTCATTTCTGTTTCTTTTTTTTAATAAATAAAGCTCAATAAACTGGAAAGTTTCTTTAAAAAGAGTGAATCTTCCTCAGAAGGTATTCTACCGGTTGCCGGTAAAAGGAAAGTACCAGAATGGATGTCGACGTCGATGGTGTCGACATACAAAAGAACAAGTAGTAAAAATAAAAAACTTTTTTAGCTTTTTTTTGTTCTTTACCTTTGTAAATAATTTTGCAAAATGAAGATCTTTTTGCCTTTTTTTCGATGTTATTCCTTACCTCGGCATCTTTTCCTCGTGCAAATTAGAAAAACTCGTGTATTCTCGTGTATTCTAGAAACCATTTAAACTATGACGAAAATATTTTCAAACTTTTCAATTTCATGCAGGTTTTAAAATTAAGATAAGTTTGAAAAAAATATGTCAATCAAATGTCAGAATATGTTTTGCTTTCCACAAACATTTTTTAGTGACGTTGCTTTCTTTTTTTTTTTCTCTCTGTTAAAAAATGTTCATAAAAGTTGGCTGAAAAGTTTTTATCACGTTGTCTAAAACTTACAATCATCAGAAATATTTGCTACAATAAAAAGCAAGTAAATCATGTTTAAGCAAGTACAATACTGACGTATTTCTTGCAATGGCTTTTTGTTGTGTCTGGAACTAACCCGCTGCAAGCAAAGCGAGTTCGCTGCATGTGAAAGCTAATTCAGTCTACATGAAGTGGTGCTCGTTCATTGCACGTGTCTAGTTAATTTGCGAAAGTGGTAGTAACGATTTGGATTTTGGGCTTAAAAATAGTGGAAAACTTTTTTCTGACGGATGATCTGTTATCGCCGCGTTTAAATTTTGGAAGTTCTTGCATATCGCGGGAGCTTTCGATTGAATTGTTTTCATTTTTAGTTGCGTTCATATTTGCTACTAATTTTGGCCGTTCTTTTCGTAAAATACTCCATCCGTTTTTAGGTGAGTTTACTACAGGCAATTTATCCGTCGGGAGTTTTTCAGAAGGAAAAAGGTCGGAATCTTCGTTCTTATTTTCTTCCTCTGGAAGAAATACATGTGTATCAAAGTCATTTTGTTCCCATACTGACGAGGCCAGATCCGAATAACTTCGGCTTTTGCCCGACTTTTTTAGAGATCTTTGCTTTTCGCTGCGCTTTAACGATGATCGAGACATTTCTTTCTTTATAGTACCCCAACTATGTGCTCTTGACATTAAACTTTCATCTTGGGCATCTAAAAAGTCTTTTTTCTCTTCAAAATTGCCTAGATCATTTCTATTCGAACTTAAATCGTTGCTTATTAAAGTTTCTAATGTTTCGCTTAATGAGTATCGCTTCAAGATAGTGTTCTCCATTGCTGAACGTGTGCTAGTAATACTTATCGAGTCATCGTCAGGTTTTTTGTCCCATTTGAAAAAATTTACGTCAAAATCGCTGCTTGTACGAGATCTCTCGCTCATTGGAGATAATGTGTGTGAGCGAACGCGTGATTTTGGTTCAGGTTTGAGATAATCAATAGTATTGATTTGTTTTGAACTTTCAATGCTAGCATATGCTTCGCGAATCATCGTACTAAACGGCTCATATATTGATAAGTAATCATTTGCTGCGGATATCTCGCAAAACCTGGCGTTATATAATTTAGCAAGCGCTTTTCCTTCATCTGAGCTAATTACTCGAAGATGTTCCAGATCATTTTTATTAGCAATCAATGAATATCGCAAAGGCATAGCTTCACGAACTTTTCCAGATTTTTCGACAAAAGTTTTAATACTTTGAAGAATGTTTTCCGCGGTATTAAATGACGATCGGTCGTCTATTGCATATATTACAGCTATGCATGAAGCCCAGGATATGTGAAATTTAGTATCAACCTGCAATTAAAGTTGTTTAAGCATATTTTATTTTGATCTTGAAAGATTTATAAATTGATAACATAATCATGTTAATCAGAATACTCGTGGTATAAAATAACTGAGAATAAAATAACTGAGAATAAAATAACTGTTATAATAGTTTCCTAATACTGTGAGTATAAACAACAACAAAAAATGGATGTAACCTGTTACTTATATCTCTTTAAGAAAACTTTCATACCGAAGCTGAAGTATCTTTAAGCTCATAACTAATTACGTCATTTTCAATGGTTATGTCTCTCTTATAAGTATTTTCTACATTGTGTTGGTATTCGCCAATATATCTTTTTGTCATGAAGCGAACGCTGACCGCTAAAACAGAAGGGGAAAAAATTTTAAGTTTTTTTCTTCAATTAAATTTTTGCTTAGCGCATAAAACTTATTTCCAAAGGATAACCTTTTCTACCCAAATAAAATATTCTATTTTGTAATAAAATTATTCCTTCGCAGGAATTTTTATAACTACATTTCAAAAATATTTAATCAAAGAAATATTTGAAATTTTTTATTCAAAGGTTTGAAATATAAAATTTTTAAAACAAAGTTTGGTATCCTTCTGCGATGAAATCTAATAGCGTCAGGCCCTGATTTAGGGTATGCCGCTGCAGATAGGTTTCCACGAATAAAAGCCTCTACCAACCGAAAAAGAATAATATAGAGTTATTTTTTATGGCTTTAGAAAGGTAGGTCATTTAAAAGTAACCCTCGCTTGGATAGGGAATGGGGCCTATGAAAAGCAAACAAAAACGAACAATAGGAAGAAACTATACCAGCCATCTGTTTAAATTGTCTTCATATTTAGAAATGATTATGAATTTCGGAACTTAAAAAATTCACAGCGTACCTTAAAAGTTCAGAAAACAGCATATTAACACGAAATAAGAAAGAGTGGGGAAGAGGGGGGGGGGAGGAGGAGGTAGAGAAAAAACGAACAAAAGCAAACCTACGGAGTGGTTTAAAAATTAATTTTGAGCAATTGGGGCCTACTCTACTTTTTCAGGTACATACCTTTTTTCGCCTCTGCATCATATTCATTCAAAAAACTAGGTATTAATTGGCAAGTATTTGAGATAAAAGTATGTAAAAAAAATCTGAATGATGCGGATGTTACTTAAAAAACCCAGATAAGCATCTTATTTTCATTTATCTCAACTACGCAACTTTCTCTGAAAAATGGCTAAGGAAAGTTTCAAGGCTTTTAATGCAGACTGATGCATGTTTTATGCAGGTGATGCAGGTTCTTTATCAGATCTTGTCATGCTAGCTTAACCAATCAAAAATATACTGACTAAAAATATATTGACTGTTGCTTTATTTGGAAAAAGTGAAAGATAGTAAGAGAAAGATCTTTGATCAAATATTTACAACAAATCCTTTATTGAATGGAACAAGGTAAAACAAATAAATACACAGAAAAATTCCACCATACAACAGACGTTTTATGGTGGGATTTTTTGGCCGAAATCTTTAGACTTTAGGTAGTCACTAAACATTTTTTAGAAACAAATTTGTTCTGACAAAATTTTCATTTGATGAAATTTGCAATACTTTTGTCACATAAAACATTGATGTAACATCTAAGGATCTAGGTCGTTACTGAGGGATAAACTTTCTGATTCTAACTGAAATAAGCATATAAAATGTTCCCATTTGAACTATTTTGAACACCATTTTCACCATTTACTAGTTACCTAGACTTTTTGAGATCCACAGACATAATAATTTTTCAAAGGACAACCTATGAGAGAACTTATAATGAGTAAATTACAAACAGATTTTGCTGCCAGTCGATGTTACGAATATTGAGTTCAAAAAAACCGTTTTCATCAATTTTGGAGACATTTTTTAAAAAGCGGCTTGCTAAAGTAGTAAATGAAGGTAATTAAAAGTCTATTTTACAAAGTACAGGATGTTAAAGAATACTCAGAACTCAGAACTATACATAATATCCTTTGGATAACAAATTTTGCAACGGATTTAGGAGATGTAAGTGATATTTAGGAGATGTAAGTGATATTTAGAGCTGGATGATGATTTCCTTTTGGAAATGCAACAAAGATATTTTCTAGATAAGCTTGTTATAAAACATTTAATTCTATAAAAAAAGAACTAAGTTCATAAGTTATGATAAATTGATTTGTTCTCATGGTTACTATAAAGGTTGTTAGTTATAATATATTGGTTAGAATTCTTATATGGAAGTGTCAAATGAACGTGAATTAAAAAAGTGTAAGTAAAAGTTGTATGGCAGTTGGATTATATTATGTAAAAAAATGCTCAATACTAGAAAGAAGAAGAGAAAAATTGGAAAGAAATTAATGAAAAATTTAAACTTTCGAGTTTCTTTGCAAGCTTAAGTTTTTGAGCGATTCAAAAATCAAATTTTTGAGCCAATCCCGCCTCACGTTGCATGATGAATAGGCTTTCAATGAAGATCGACATGGAAAGAACCAAAATTTTTCAGTTCTAGGTCGGTTCTTTTCGAGTTCTTGTAATGATAATTCACGCCCAAAAAGTACATACTTTTTCTTTTAGAATGTTTGTGATGAAACCTTAAAAAAACCGACTATTTTTGGTTTATGAAGTGAATGCTTAAGCCAATGAATATTTAGAAATTTTTTGCAGAAATAGTTTTCGCGAATCATCCCCTTTAAAATGTTGCATTTTGTGTGGTCAAAAATGAAGAATTTATTTTGCAAATAGGATTTTCTTTTTTTCTTTTAAAACATTGTGAGAAGAGAGGAAAGTTTACATGATGCTATCGTAATCTTACCATCAAAAAGATTAAGGTGAAAATAATCAGAGGGAATCACGAAATGAACATTTATTATCAACTAGGTAATGCTCATTTCGTAAACAAAGATTTTTTTTTTTTTATCTGAACCTAAATTTGCGAATGAAAATGAAATTTTGAAACAATTTAATTTGCAAAAAAAAGGTTTGCTGATTTGGGAATTTTTTGGAAACTTTTTTGGAAATTACCGTCCTAAATGTTAATTATTAATAAACTAACCTGATTTTTTTAATAACCAAAATGCTAAATACATTCCTACTCAATAATTAAACTATTTTGAAATCTAAATTAAAATACTAATTCGTCGATTAATATTGAACAATTAAAACCGAACTGAAAACCACAACTTTTATTATATACTATCTGAAACTGATCCAAATCAAAAATCCATAAATACAGGTCTACTATTCGCTTCAGGTTATTTCCAAGAACGGTTTTGATTTGGGTTTTGATTTGATTTGCTCCTTGATGGATTTGAATTCTTTCCCATCTCTAAAAAAAAATCTATTTGAATAGCTATCCAACACTGTCTAACCTAAGTTAATCTGAATTTTTACTCATGATTGAGGTCATTACAGAAACCAGGCGACAAACCAGCAGTATAATCAGTGAGTCACCACCAAAGAGCTTTATATGTTTGCATACCAATTTTTTTCTTTAGTTTTCGTTTTTGATAAAATTTGTTAATCAATTAATTCAATTTAAATATTTTTTTGTTTTACTCTTAAATTCAAAGTTATGGTGATTTTATGCTTGAACTATACATTTAAACAAAAAAAAAAAGAAAGAAAGAAAAGCATTAAAAAGAATTGTTTATCAAATAATACAAGGCAAAAATAATATACATCAATACAATGTCATTTTTCTATGTTTATGAAATAATATTTGTCAGACAAAAATTGTTTTATGATGATTGATAATTTTCTCTTTAATTGTTAAAACATTTACTAAATTGTTAAACTACTATTAGTTTCAACTTTTATAAGTTTTCATTTGAAACTAGAAAGTCGTTTTAGGCTGGTTTTGCTGAAGAGTAATTTTTTATGCAACTACCTCAAAGTTGCAAACTTTGATGGTTGCTGTCTTAAAAATTTTTAGAAAAGCAATTCAACACTTGTTCATATAATCTATTTTGTGAGTAAATAGTTTTTACAGTGCTTTGATGGTTTGTTTATTTGTAATAACATTTATTTGTAATAACAATTATTTCAAATAACATTTACGACTCGATGAATTCATAAAGTGCTTCAAAACGTAACTGCATGGCGAATGCTTTTGTATGCAAGTCATTTTGAACAAAATATTTTCTACATTTTCTATTGTACCAGAATGAAAATGGTTCTCTAGCTATCTAATCTATAACCGCAGGTTTTTATTAGTAACTGCCTTTAGGTAATGTATCCTCGCTTGATTATATAAATAAGCATTTTAATTAAAAATTAACAACATGGTAACGTCATCTCCCTAAATATTAGTACAAAGTTTTTGTACCTGATTTTCCAACTTGCTGAGCGCCCAGAATTGCAATTCTAATCTCAGGCAAACAAGAAGCACTTTTTGAACGATTACGTTGTCCGATTTCATTTTTCGTCATAATTTGCTTCGTTTACATTAATATTTTTCTAAACGTAAAAATTATCAATGTTTATATTTATGTTAGAAAACTTAGCAAAAAAAAAAAAAAAAACAACAAACACGTTTTAAGTAAAGGACTTAAAAAAAAAAACGAATAAAAGAAAGAAAAAGCCGAAATCAGCTGTGTAGCACAACCTCTAGCTATTTAAAAAGTTTGAAAATTTCGAATCAAATTCAAACTCAGACAAATATTTGCTCTTTTTTTGTGACATTTTTTTTTTTTATTCGATTGTAAATTGTAATTCGTATTGTAAGTTATAATTTGCAGTTTTTTTGTTGCGCTGTTTCTTTATGGAAGATTTCCCCTATTATCGTGTTTCTCTTTTTCTTGTTACAAAGAAAAAAGAAATAATAAAAAGACGAAGTTATATTTGTTGGATCGGACGTAAAACTGATAACACGGAGCGATAAAAATGTGCATTACGTCACATAACACCCTAAATAACTGCCCTCAGTTTAAGTATAAACAAAAAATTAACTCCTGTAAAACAATAGCAAATCTGTAGAACTTCTCTTAAAATACCATGAACACATCTCTTTTTTGAAATATTGTATATATGTATGTATGTATGTATGTATGTATGTATGTATGTATGTATGTATGTATGTATGTATGTATGTATGTATGTATGTATGTATGTATGTATGTATGTATGTATGTATGTATGTATGTATGTATGTATGTATGTATGTATGTATGTATGTATGTATGTATGTATGTATGTATGTATGTATGTATGTATGTATGTATGTATGTATGTATGTATGTATGTATGCATGTATGTATGTATGTATGTATGTATGTATGTATGTATGTATGTATGTATGTATGTATGTATGTATGTATGTATGTATGTATGTATGTATGTATGTATGTATGTATGTATGTATGTATGTATGTATGTATGTATGTATGTATGTATGTATGTATGTATGTATGTATGTATGTATGTATGTATGTATGTATGTATGTATGTATGTATGTATGTATGTATGTATGTATGTATGTATGTATGTATGAAAACATGTATGTATGTATGAATGCATGTGTGTATGTATGAGTGCATGTGTGTATGTATGTATATTACAAATTTTGTAAATATACATTGAGTTAACAATGACGAATGAAAAAAAATATTTGGTATTTGTTTAACGACTATCCTCACTAATTAATTTTTTTTTTTTTTCAAAAAAAATTAGTTTTGTTCCTACTTCCGTTTCAGCAAGTGAATTCAAAAACAAGGCAGCAGCATAATCAATCAGCTAAAGACACACGAATTCTTAAACTTGCTTATAGGAGATTTATTTAATCGTACTGATCTTTATGCTCCATAAGTAAATATTTCGTAAAAAAAAAATGTAATTTTACTGTTAAATCGATGTTTATGATTTACTAATCCTTGAGTATATTGTTATACGATGGAATTGTGTTAAAAACCTCATACGGTTTAACCTATGCTGAGTTGACGTTTTCTAAATCTTCGTTCCACAGGACTCTAAAACGATTATCTTTCTAAATATTGACTTTTCTTGCCAATTAATGTTTAATGATCGAGGGATGAAAATATAAAAAATCTCACATTATTAAAAAGTTCGATTGCTTACCATTATTATTATAAAGATTATTAAATCATTTAGCAAGAGAACTTTAACTCTCCATTCCTTTAAAAGTGAAGGTGAAATCTTCTTTCAATAAACTTATAAATGTAAATTTAGATGCATAGCACTAAAAAATAAATTCAAATCTAAAAAATACACTTTTCCAATCCAGATTTTTAGTATACGATTTACCTGCGTGAGTGTAGTTCTGCGTTCAAACGCTCTCGTATATTTTTCGCATATTTCGACAGCAAAATTTTTACTCCATCAAAGTACTGGTGTTTTAAATTTTCGAAAATATCAGTTTCACTGTTGTTTCATTTCTAGCGCCATGCTTCTTGTTTTATCAGTCAACAAAAAATCGGCTAGTTTGTTCTCTCTGATTGTTTGTTGATGAAAACATTGTGTTTGGTTTGTCTTAACGCTCAGGTATTTTCTCTCTATTTTTTGTACAAATATGAGCAGAGATGAGGAGCAGGGAAGTTAAAAGCTTTATTTATATGCATTTGTTAAACATTTACTTGATTTTTATAAACCATAGTACATTTTTTTTAACTTCTTATTCATACTTTTAAATTTGATTACGATAGTTTTTCAATTTTCTAATATTTAAAAAAACCTTAATTTTTTAAATAAAAAATATTTTTATATATAAATTGTTATTAAAGTTGTCAATGAAATATAATTAAATAATTAATTTATTTAAACGTTTTATTCAGTTTATATAACAGCTAACTTATTTAAACTTTTTATAAACAGCTAAATTTTTTTATAAGCAGCTAACTTATTTAAGCATTTTATTAAATTACTATACACACTAAAATCAAAACCCCACGCAGATCTATTTTAACTCAAAATATTGCTAGCGTTCTATTAATTCTTATGCCTAAATTAAGTGAGAGAATTTATAATAGGCTTATTTTCAATAATATTTTTAACTGTTCTTTGAATTCATGTAAATAGGGTTTGATTTTATTGCTTGAGTTGAATTGTTGACAACCATTCTGTCATCTTTACCCTAAAACCTTACATGCTTTTTCGTGATATTTTTTCATAACAAGTTTCT
Source organism: Hydra viridissima (assembly GCF_058129835.1). Lineage (NCBI taxonomy): Eukaryota > Metazoa > Cnidaria > Hydrozoa > Anthoathecata > Hydridae > Hydra > Hydra viridissima. The sequence continues at coordinate 23,565,628 of NW_028324301.1, read as the reverse complement.
TGTATTTATGTAATATTATGCGTTTTTTATGTATAAAAAAATCAGTTGCTTTTTAACTATGCACCGATGTTTAAAATCCAGACGTACTGACCCAGTTTTAGATAATGAAAAGTTCAATGAAGTGATTTTTGGGTTTTTTAAATGGTCTTGATTACACCATTAATAGAAATTTTGAGTCTGGATTTCATCTGGTTGTTATTTCTTCTGTATTTTTATTTAAAAAAAGAGTTTTATTTGAGAAAGTTTGCTTTTGTAGCTGTCTGATTGAAAGGAGCAAGTTTAAAAAAGCTTCCCTTTTTTTAAACCTTTGTTGTATATAGTATTAGCTGTAACAGAACATATGAAAAGTTTTAAAATGAGTATTTTTTCCTGTGATTGAATATTTTTTCCTGCGATTGAATATTTTCCTGTATTAGCCCCCAAATATATAGTCCCCAATCATACTCTCACGGTATTGCTCATAATAAAGACGTTCAAAATTGTTTACATCACCCATAGATGAAAATGCTCTCCGTTTTTTTTTTTAAATAGTCTCTCATTTCATTTCTAAATTAGTCCAAGTTAGCATGTAATTCATTCACTTTAAAGGAGATTCTGCATTTTATAAGTATAATTAAAGCTATTTATAACTATAGTCTGTGGACTTCGATGTTCTTTCATATTTTAAAACAATCCTTTCCTTGTTTTGAAAATTTTTTCAGCTGCCTTTGTGTTTTTCAAACGTTTATTTTTTTCAAACCTTTCGTGTCTCCGCCAAGCCTTCAGTTTTCAAACTCATCTCGCTCTACAGTCGAATTTCTTCCAGATCTCTGATCTTCATAAAAGGCTACATCTTCTCTTTTTGCCTGTTTTGTTATTCTCGGACCTTTAATCATCATGTCAATTAGTTGAGTAACAGATATTTCAAGTAAGGTATTTACTCTCCATCTGAAACTCTACTTGCTTCTGATTTCAGTTTGCTCAGCTATCATCCTTTCATTTTATTTTATTTCTTCTCAAGCCTAAGAATCCTTTCACTAAAAAGTTTTACCAAGCAAAAGTTACTAAAAAAGAAAATCTGAAAGACAAATTGCAAAAAATTCACCGAACAGATCTTCGGATGAAAATGTTGCATTTAACCCCAGCTCTCATCCAGATGTCAATTACTGCTGATTTTGCACACCTATTCTCTGGTTACTCACAGGTTCTATTCTGGCAAACTAGAAATCTACTTTCTGGTTTTGTTGCGCAATTTCTTCGCTGGATTGAAATCTGGTTCTCCAACATAAATCTGATGTATATTCTTTTAAATTGATTGGGAGCTAAGAAATTAATTAAGGTAAAAATTTAATTTTAAAAGTACGTTGAAGATTTTTACAAATGAAAAATTTTATTTTTTTTTCTGGATCTTTTTTCTGTGACCCATCACCGTATGTAATTTAATGTATATAAAAGATGAGCACTTTATCAAAGAATGAATACAAACTTCTGCTTCTGGCTAAAGCTTCGTTCTGCTTGTCACAATTACATGTAATCAAATAAAAACTTGACAATTTGTAAAGTTTCCGAACTTTATACCAAGCTCTTATATTTGTCTCAAACTAACATTTTTGATATATTTCATCATTTTACATATAGGGAGCCAATTTTAATGGAAGTAAACGCATTCATTATATCATTACATTATAATTGCTTAAATCGTTAGCAAATAAATTGTATATTTTTGAAATCAAGAAAACTGTTAAGGAAGCCCTAATTTTGATTGTTGGGAAACAAAAATCAGAGCACTGTCGTTTAGACTTTAGAAATAAATGGAAAGTTATTATACGCAAGCGCAGTAGAGTTAAAAATAATTTAAAATTTTTAAAATGGCTACGGATGCAAAACTTATCATTGACAACGAGTAACTTGTTTAATTTTAGATAATTAAATAGGCTTTTAACTATTTTTTCATGAAATTATTTTGAAAATAACTTGCAGCTGTACGAAAAAATTTTTAAAATAAAATACAAGACCTCTGAATGTGAATAATACCTACTTTCAGCTAAAGCAACTTTAGTGTTTTTGTTTACAATTTTTAAACCTTTTTAAAAATATTTTTGAGCGTAGAAATTTTTTAATTTAAATTTATTCAGCAGCATGAACCTTTTATCTTTTTTGCATATTTTGCTTATATGAGGATTCAATTTTTTTTTGCAGGGTTAAAAGAAAATCTTAATCATTAAACTTTTGTAACCTGTTGCTATGGTACTCTTTTCCGATGTTACTATATATATATATATATATATATATATATATATATATATATATATATATATATATATATATATATATATATATATATATATATATATATATATATAGTATAAACATTTATCTATTTTTTTTTAAAACCTTCTGAAGGAGTTAAACAGACTGTCAAAGAACAAAAAACTAGATAAATGTTTGACTTTTTTATTACTGCTCTCTTCTTTAAGAATATTGAGCACTCTATTTGTAAAATACACTAACATTGTTAGTGTATTCGACAAATAGAGAGCTCAATATTCTTAAAGAAGAGAGCATAATATTGTTATATGTTAGTAACATAATATTGTATAATATTTTATAACATAATATAGTTATATGCTAATAACATAATATATACAGTGCTTCCAGAAAGTATTAGCGCACTCGTAATTTTTTTATTATGGACAACTTCAAATCAATATAAATTGTAAAGTAATTTAAATTTTGAACTAATTTTTTTTTTTAATGAAAGGTAAAAGCAATGAAATTAAATTATAATGTCAAATATTGTCAACCTGCTAGTTTTTTTTATGAGTTAATTAGAAGTTTAATGACTACTCGGAAAAATGTCTGAAATTAAGCGTGCAAAAGTATTAGCGCACTTACAGTTTTTCAAAGATTCTAAGAAAGTTTAATACTTTATGTGACCACCTTTGTTTTTAAGGCATGCCAAGACTCTACGCGGCATAGAATCTATAAGTTTTCTGATTAGTTCTTGTGGCACGGTGTTCCACAATTCTTGGATTTGCGTTTTGAGCTGCACCAAGTTAGTGGGCTTGCTTTTTTGTAATTTGCAGTCCATCCAACTCCAAAGATTTTCAATAGGATTTAAATCAGGTGAGCGAGCGGGCCAAGGCATTAGATTCAACCGTTTTTCTTCCATGTATTGCTTTATTGAGCGTGCTGTGTGGCAAGGAGCGTTATCTTGTTGAAATTGCCAGGTGGAGTCAGCCTTGAAAACGTCCATTGATGGCTTTAAATAATCTTCTAATATCTCTTTATATCGATGTTGATTAAGGCGATCAGTGTAAAGATGCGCCAGTCCATTGCTAGATCCAGCAATGTAGCCCCAAATGCCAATTGAACCTCCTCCTCCTTAAACTTTTGACATGATAAAACGAGGATTATATTTTTCGTTTTTGTATCTCCTCGCAACAACCCTTTTCTTGCGATTAATAATTTCAAAATTTGACTCGTCCGAGAAAATTACTTTTCTCCATTGCTCTACAGTCCATGCAGCTCTCTCTTTGCACCATTTTCTACGCTTGAGACGGTCTTTGATGCTTAATAGTGGCTTCTTTGTTGCAAGGTATGAATAGAGGTGTTTTTTCTTCATAAGCTTGCTAATTGTTGATCGGCTAACTTGATGTGCACCCAATGCTGTATTCAGGTCTGAGTCGATTTCGGCTATGCTCATGTTTGGGTTGCGTCTAGCGAGAATAACTGCTTTATTTTCGTCCCTTTCTGACATTTTTTTGGGACGACCAGAGTGACTTTTGTCTTTGACTGTTCCAAACTCATTATAATTTTTGAGCGTTGTTCTAACGCTGCATTCACTGATATCAAGTTGACGTCCGATTTCTCGATTGCTGAGACCACTTTTGTTCAGGCCAACAACTTGCCACTTTGTTTCAATTGATATGCTCCTTAAACCCATATTTTTGTTGATGCAATTTTAAAGTTTTAACTAGCTGTATTTCAAATGATTTTCCGCCACTTCAATTTATTCCTCTTATATTTTTTATTGACTATTATTAATCAGCAGAGAGTTTTTAACAAAAATTAACCAAAAAAGTTTTTCTCAAAGGAATTAAACGAGTGTGCTAATACATTTTAAATGAGTGCGCTAATACTTTTGCACGCTTAATTTCAGAAATTTTTCCGAGTAATCATTAAACTTCTAATTAACTCATAAAAAAAACAAGCAGGTTGACAATATTTGACATTATAATTTAATTTCATTACTTTTACCTTTCATCTAAAAAAAAAATTAGTTCAAAATTTAAATTACTTTACAATTTATATTGATTTGAAGTTGTCCATAATAAAAAAATTACGAGTGCGCTAATACTTTCTGGAAGCACTGTATATATATATTTAAGGCAGTGGCCTTATTCTTCACAAAAATATTAATTAACAAATTATATTCAGATTATAATAATGTAACTGAGGTCTAGCTTTATTTGTATCTTTGTAACATTTATAACATATAGAAAGAGCGCTCCGGTAGGAGCAGGTAAAATCCTTATTTTTTAAAATTCTGTAACCGTTTGCATAGCAGTATATTGGTTAAGTTATTTTACCTAAACATGCATATTGGTTAAGGTATTTTACCTAAACATGCACTGATTTTAAATTATCATTTTTGGATTCTTTCTTGTTTCGGAACCTTAAACCTTCAAACCTTTTTTGAGTGGCGCTCAAAAAATGTCTTTGGCCCACTACATGACGACTTGACCCTGGTTAATGTCACCCAGTGTAGTGCAAATGACAACTGTAAATATCTGAAAGTTATAGGGAAGTTTGATTGTTCTAATGATAGAAATAAGATTTTGCAATATCCGCATAAATGTTGATGTATTAAATTTGTATAAAATTGAATTTTTATTTATTTATGCCTAGAAACTAAATGATGGAAGAAGAAAGCGTGTTAGAATAGGTTTCCATTTAGTACAGAGACAAAGGGCAGTTAATGTTTTTCTTGAAAGCACATTGTTTATTGTACAATAACATTTTTTACACATTTTTGGAGGATGGAAAAATTCCAAATCTGTCATTTCAACATGAAACAGCTTCTCTAATTTTACTTTAAGAATTTCTCCTGTAAAATAATGCTTTTTACCAAGTAACTGTCCACAAATTCTGCAAAGGAGTTTAATATTTTTGTTGTGAAGTTCCATTTTATCTAATATTAGACTATTTAAAAAATGGTATATATACACAATTATATATGTTTTTTTTTTACAAATCCTAGTAATTCATTCATATTTATCAACCAATTCCTATATATTTATACTCTTTTTGAAATCTCTTTCTCTATTTCTCTTTATAATATATATATATATATATATATATATATATATATATATATATATATATATATATATATATATATATATATATATATATATATATATTAGGGCGGGCCAAATTTTTTGTCGAGTAGAGCCGCCCCCTAGGATGGTTCTATGGACAATTCTAAGCAACTTTGGTGAAGGAACCATAGGTCTATCTCGATTTTCGAGTCTCCCACTTTTCAAAAAATGATTTTTTCCCATAACATCGTTTTCATTCAAAATTCAATTTTTTATTCATCGTTATATTATCTTTTTTATGTGTATATAGGGGGTTTTTGGGGTCGAGAAATTCATTTCTGATCTTGATTTTTACCTTTGACCACCGCCAGAGGGCGTTTCATGCATATTTTAACTATTTTTTGTCTGTTTTCCGAGAAAAATTACAAGTTTTTCGGTAAAATTGATCTTTATTTTATTTTTTTCCACAGAAATTCAACTTAAAAAATAAGAACATGTATAAAAAATTTAAAAAAAAAAAGAATTTAGTAAGAAAAAAAAGCGACAAACTGTTGTTGCTTTCAAATCAACAACGTATTTAAAAAAAAAAAATTGGTAAAACATCATTACCGACATATTTGGCCGAAAACCAAACTGGTTCTTAGGGGCGAAATGTCGTTTGACATTTCGCTATCAACTATATACTGTTTCCGTTGCTCATTCATTCTAGAAAAATCTGCGAATGTTAACACATGAATTTTCAGTTTTGGAAAAGAGAATAAAATTAATCTTAAAAAATAATCATCGTGCGTATTTACTACAATATTTTGTATGAGAGTATTTTTTTGTTTATGTTTTGTAAACAAAGCGTCTTCGAGTCATTTATTTAGCTTCGTTTTTCGTTTCAAATAAAAATTTGATATTTGAATATAAATAAAATTGTCACTATTTTTACCATTGTGTATTTACCAATTTGTAGGTGGAAAAAATATATTCAAACCAAATGCTTTAAAATATACTAATTTCAGTTATTTTTTAATTCTTTTAGTAAAAGTATACAATGGATCCAAATGCATTGCCGTCTACATCGCAAACTGCAACAACATCAACAAGGACCGAAAGTCATTTGAAGCATTTGCCCTCGCACGATGTTGCTGTTTTTGGTGCATCTTGTGATTTGAGTGGACTAAATCTGCCAACGAATTAGGATATTTTAAGATGTTTTTTTTCTTGACCGAACGTGCTAAAATGCAAAACAAAATGTTTTCGTATAAAACATTCGTACCGCACGTAACAGACAAATTGATTGAAATTTGGAGTCAACTTGATGTTGGAATTCTAACAAAAAAAAGTGTTGTTAGAAAATTGGGTACATTGATTGAGAAGTATCAAATCGAAACGAAACATCCAAAAATCGCCACATTCAGAACGTTTGCGCAATCTACAAAAGAATTATTTTACATCGGCAAATGTCAATATGACTCGAAGGCAGCATTATGCTCATGTGGATTGATTCCAGATTGTTTGAAAGAGTTCATGCGAGATCAGTCTACTGTCAGAAGATTGACGATACCGGAATTCGAAGAGCCAGCACCAACGTCAACAATGGTATCAACAAGTGTTGAAGAGAGCCATTTAGCATATGAACCAAGTACTGATACAGATGAGCCAAGTACAAATCCACAAGATGTTCCGCCAGTGATACGAGGACCGTATACTCCCAGATACGATGCTTTGAACTTCGCTGCGATGTGTGATCGATTTGGTGTGTCTGATAGAATAGCAGCAGCACTCGCAACATCTCTTATGCAAGACATTTACGTAAAAGATGAACATGGCAATCCTATCATCATGGATAAAAATAAAGTGCGTCGAGAAAAAGCCAAATGCAGACAAGAATTGCTTCTTAAGCAGTATGATGCATCCAATTTGATAGCATTTTCATTCGACAGCCGAAAAAATGATGCTTTAACAATGGAAAAAATCGATGAGAAGTTCCATGCAAGGATCGTGAAAGAACCACATCTAGTTGTTTTGAAGGAACCAAATTCTCAATTGATAGGCTACACAAAAGTCAAAAATGAAGATGCTGAACACAAATTGATGACATTGAATGCATTTCTCGTCGAAAAAGAAATTGCTTTCGATGCATTAATCGGCATATGCTGTGATGGTGAGCCAACAAATACTGGCGGAAGAAATGGGGTTTTGCGTCGTTTTGAATTGCATTTGAATAGACCGCTGCATTGGTTTGTGTGCCTTCTGCACTTCAACGAGCTGCCATTTCATCATTTGTTTGACACTTTGGAAAGATCATCGACCACTGGACCACGAACAACAACCGGAACGTTGGGCAAACAAATTGAAACGTGTGAAAATCTTCCGGTATGTATCATTTGTCATTTTTCTCATCATTTTTTTCCATTATTAAATGGTAAAATTGCATTTAATTCATCTAATTTCTTTTCTTTCAGCTTGTACATTAATTCGAGATAATCGTGCTAGAGAACATGCCACCTGATTTAGATCCATTTGAATTATCCACCGATTCAAAGTACTTATACAAAATGGCCAATGCAATTTCAAATGGTGTTGTTCCTGCGGATTTGTCTCACATGCACTTCAACATCAAGTACTATAATTCGGTGGTCTTCGGTAGTGTATTATTTTACAAATTCATTCGTTAGAGACAATATTTGGATACAAATCTACGCGGAGTTGTGAATAATGTGAGGAGGGAAAACTAAAATAAAAACGACGATCGATAGAAAAACATACACAAGATGATTCACCAACTCTTCACATAAATAAGTGATAAAGCGTTAGAAGAAAAGTTAAATACAACTGTGGAAAAAAGTAAATACGAAGACGCGTAAATGGTAAAGCGATAATAAGAAAAGCTAAAAACAACGATCGGAAAAGACACATACAAGATGACTCGTCCACTATTCACATAAATAAATGATAAAGTAAAAAGAATTAAGTTAAAAACAACAACTGAGAAAAGACGTAAACGTGGAGACTCGTAAACGATAAAGCGACAATTAGAAAAGTCAAAAAACAACGATCAGAAAAGACTTATACACGATGATTCACCAATCTATCACGTAAGTAGACGATAAAACGGAAAGAAGAAAAGTTAAAAACAACTGAGAAAAGACGTAAACACAAAGTCTTATAAACCTGCCATATAAATAAATGAAAAGATATCGCAACAGGAAAACAACCAAAAACTATAAAAGCTCAAAAAAAGAAGGATTCAAAGAGTTAACTGGAGTTAAGTGGAGGAAGAGTTAAGAGAAGAAGAATTAGAGTTTTTAAGTGAAGTTTTTGGGAGAAGAGAAAGAGTTTTTGAAGAAGAGATTTAAAAGAGAATTTTAAGAGAAAGAGTTTTAAAGAGATTTAAAAGAAGATTTTTATGAGAAAAGAGTTATAAGAGATTTAAAGAGGATTTTAAAGAAGAAAAAGAATTTTGTGGTAAGAAGAGTATTTTGATGAATAATCAGTTTAATAAACAGTTGAATAAAAGAATAAAAGAAGATTTTAATATTGATTGTTGGAGAATAACCAGAAGATTTAGTTAAAGAAGAGATATTTGTAATAAAAGAAGATATAAAAGAAAGAGGAGTAATTGAAATAAAAAGTATTGAACACTGCAAGAAGCGTAAGAGAATATTATTTGTATTATATAAAAGTTATAAGAGTAAGAGTGCTACCATTACACATTAATAGAACATTTGTTGAGTTTTATTATATTATAGAATATACTGAGGACGGCAATTATAAGTTTAGCCCTTTTAGATTAAACCTTGCCCATTCCTAACCAAACTATTCCCAAACCTAGCCCTTTCCTAACCAAATACTCCCCAGACCATCAACCTTGTTCCCAACCTCCATATACCTAATCCAAACAAACCTTAACCCAAACATAACACCAAACCCAAACTTCCCCTTCCCTTTCCCCTTTACTGCAACACAATAAACATAATAATAATAATAAATAAAAAAAAAAAAAAACGCCACCCTCACAATAATGTCATTAAAGACAATTCATATTACGCACATTCCGAAAATATTTTGTTAGCTATGTTATTTGATGAAAAAAAAGAGACACGAAACATCGCAGTCAAGAAAATTTTACAATACCGAAGAAATCTGTACGACCCGGGACATCTTAGAGTTTATCAAAAACCTTTGATAAACTTCAATTGTACAGATTATACGAATATGATTGATTTAAATAAAGATGATGTCTTATTCGAACCACCGTTTACGCATAGCATTACGTATGATCATTTGGAATAATATTTAGAATACGATCATCCACCATTGCCTGATCCAAGAATTCCGGTACACATACAGGTAACGGAAAGACATGTTCAATTGCTGGCTAGCGTTTCTAAACGTGTTTTAGAAAAAAGTCGACACAGTGTTATGGCAGTTTCATCGGAAAGCCGTGCAAAATACCCCAGACTTGAAAGCAAGAGAGACTTTCAAAAATAACTTATTTTGCTTTTCTTCCACTAAATTCACTTTTTTTTATTTTTTACACATGTTCTTATTTTTTAGGTTGAATTTCTGTTGAAAAAAATAAAATAAAGATCAATTTTACCGAAAAACTTGTAATTTTTCTCGGAAAATAGACAAAAAATAGTTAAAATATGCATGAAACACCCTCTGGCGGTGGTCAAAGGTAAAAATTAAGATCAGAAATGAATTTCTCGACCCCAAAAACCCCCTATATGCACATAAAAAAGATAATATAACGATGAATAAAAAATCGAATTTTGAATGAAAACGATGTTATGGGAAAAAATCATTTTTTGAAAAGTGGGAGACTCGAAAATCGAGATAGACCTATGGTTTCTTCACCAAAGTTGCTTAGAATTGTCCATAGAATCATGCTAGGGGGCAGCTCTAATCGAATTTTTCGGCTCCATACAAATTGGCCCGCCCTAATATATATATAGAGTCACATCGGAAAAGAGTACCATAGCAACAGTTTACAAAAAGTTAACGATTAAGATTTTATATTAACCCTGCAAAAAAAAATTGAATCCTCATATAAGCAAAAAATGCAAAAAAGATAAAAGGTTCATCTTGCTGAATAAATAAAAATTTAAAAATTTATACGCTCAAAATTTTTTTAAAAAAGGTTTAAAGATTATAAACAAAAACAGTAAAAGTAGCTTTAGCTGAAAGTAGATTTTATTCACATTCAGAGGTTTTGTATTTTATTTAAAACATTTCTTAGTACAGGTGAAAGTTATTTTCACAATAATTTCATTTAAAAAATAGTTAAAAGCCTATTTAATTATCTAAAATTAAACAAGTTACTCGTTGTCAATGATAAGTTTTGCATCCGTAGCCATTTTTAAAATTTTAAATTATTTTAAACTCTACTGCGCATGCGTATAATAACTTTCCTCTTACAAACGACCGTGAGAGATTGTTTTCTGGATCCAAATGAGACTTTGGCACTCAATGAAGTTTATTTTTGTTTCACCTTATCCTTGTTTAATACATCTGGCAAAAAATAATAACGCAACTAGTAACGCATTGTTTGTTGCCATGTTGGCTGGAACCTAGTGTCCCTAAGTTAGAGGCCCCCAAACTGTATTAGCAATTTTTTCATTTTTAAAATAATCTAATAAAGAAACAAAAAAAAATATTTCTAAATTTTTTGATAGAGTTTTTTAACTCCGAAAAAAAAATCATAGTTTCGGAGTCCCTTGGGAGTAATTATCTTGATTAGTGTTGAGAACTTTTCTTTCAATGATGACCTCAAATTGTTTTGGCAAGTAGGGTAGGGTGGGGCAAGATGACCCGTGGGGCAAGAAGTCTCTTTGCTTTTGTGAGAGTATCATAGAATAGTAATGTTTTATTCCTCTGTTATACTGTTGATAAAGTTAAAACAGTATCGTGGAATAAAAAATGTTTTTAATATCGTTGTTAGTTGAGGTTTAAATTGGTTTATAACTTTTTGGAGTATTTTTTAGTAAGTTGCTTCTAATTTCGAATGTTTGTTGGATTGGCAATACTTATGCGATTATGGTAAGAAATGTGTTGTTTTATAGAGAATTTATCCCAAAATAATATATAGTAAAGAAAGCTTATAACCGAGCAATAAAATTAATTTTATTTGTATTAAACTTGCACTCACTACAGATGAGGCAAGATGTCCCCGGTTACGTGGGGTAAGATGCCCTCAAAGGGCTTCTTGCGCCGTGGTTTTACGGAATTTCTACCATTTTTAAAGTGTGTTTAGAACAAAATAGCGTTTACTAATTTAGTTATTGACAATGTTTATATGTTGGTTTATATGTTGATAACTATTATACATATTTATAAATAGCTTTTTAAAATAATTTTATATATTAAGTAAATTTTATAATGTGTATGCTAAGTAAAATGAAGCTGTATCACATGCAGTTGCTGCAATTCAATGCATATTTGTAAAACTTTTACAAATATGCATTGCATTCAGCTGAATGAAGTTGTATTACATTAAATTACTTATCAGCAATTGAATGTAATACAACTTCATGTATTATTACATGTATGTAATACAGTTTTTACTAAAAGGAGCTGTGTTTAGTTTGCAACATCATATGATTAATAATTGCAACATCGTGTTATTATTAATAATCTGTTATTAATAATCTATTATTAATGAGTAATTCTCTATGTACATGTAACTTTAGTAACTTCTTATTTAACTCAAAGAGAGTTAATTTATGGATTTTATGTAATGTATAAAGTAATAATATGTCAAAAATTATATAATACTGTATATATATATAATGTGTATGTGTTTGTATGTTCATATAATTAAAATTTTAAGGTTTTAATATTTCTTTAGATACATATTTAAGTATTACAAATAATTGTTAAAAATTATGTGCGAAAAACACAGAGAGGTGCAACAAATGATAGAATAAATTCAGCATTAGATGCAATTAAGATAGGCTGCAGTCTAAAGAATGTTGCATCAGAATGATAACAAAAAAACATTACAGCGTCATTGAGAGGGAAAAGTAAAAGTAGCTGGTGGTTTGTCTCTGGGTGGAAAATCTCCTGTTTCTAGTAAAGAATTTGAGTTAAAGATAGTTACACAAGTTCAGATTATGGAAAGAGCATTATTTGGCTTGACAACAATAGATGTGCGTCGCCTAGCATATGATTTTGCTAAACAAATGGGAATTGATAATTCTTTTATTAAAGAGTCAAAAATGGCAGGAGTGGATTGGCTGCGAGGATTCAAGTCTTGCAATGCACAACTTTCTATTCGAACTCCACAAGCCACCAGTATAAGCAGAGCCATTGGCTTCAATAATCCAAAAGTAAATCAGTTTTTTTTAATATACAAGTCATTATTTGAGGAACATAAGTTTTCAGCTAAACAGCTCTGGAATATGGATGAAACTAGAATCACAAATGTCTATAAGCCAGGAAAAATAATTGCAACGAAAGGCAAATGACAAGTTTCAAAAATGACTAGTGGAGAAAGAGGTGCTACTGTGACAGTTATGTGTGCGATGAGTGCAAGTGGTGCTTATGTCCCACCATTATTTATATTTCCCCATAAGCGAATGACTGGTAGGCTGGCTGTTGGTACACTTTCAGGCTCAATTATTAGAGTTAGCTCCAGGAATGGACTGATTCATCTTTATTCATTGAATGGTTAACATATTTTGTTGCTGTGACTCAAGCATCTAAAACTAATGAGCAATTAATTGTACTTGATGGTCATCACAGTCACAAAACACTTGAGGCCATTAACTTTTGTCATTACAATGGGATCCATCTCATAACTCTTCCACCTCATTGTACACACAAGATCAACCTTTAGATTGTACATTTTTTAAACCATTGAAAGTTGGCTATAATACAGCAGCAAGCAACTGGATGTTATCACATCAGGGGCATAGAATTTCATTTTTTGACATAGCAGGTATTTTTGCAACTGCCTACAACTTTACTACAAACATTGACAAAGCAATCAATTGGTTTAGATGCTCTGGTTTATACCCAAAAGATGAACTTATTTTTAACGATGAAGCCTTTGGTGCAGCTTTGCTCACTAATGAAGCTAAGCCATTAGAAATCTGTCAGTAATCTAGTGAATTGCCTAATTTCCCTCTTGTTGCACCTATACAGTTGCCAAATGTCATGAGCACAACAACTACTGCTGCAAAATTGAAGGCTGTTGATGAAGCAGTTATGCCAATTATTGATGAGTATCTTAGCCATAAGTCTCCCTTAAAAATTTCGGAAAAGATTTCTCCGCTTCCCAAAATTCCTGTATTAAGACAATGAAAGAGAAAGACAGTCAGCTGAAAGCCTTACTTCTTCACCTTTCAAGAAGCAACTAGAAGAGCATGAAAATAATGCAAAAGAAAAGCAACAAGCAGTCATATTGCGTAAAGAAAAAGCTGCACTTAATAAGGTGATCAAACAAGAAAAGAAATCAATAAATTTGAAGACAAAAAAGGTGAAGAAGCCAGAAAAGCAGATGAAAAGGAAGAAAGAAATGGTTTCTGCCTCTGAAAATTTTATTACTGATACAACTATGCACCATATGCTTTTGTCCATACAATGTGCCACCATTTGATGATTGGACACAATGTACTAAATGTACATCTTGGTACCACTTTTCATGTGGTCCAGATGATTCAGACTTATGCTACTACTGTGAATTATAATCATGTATATGTTATTTGAAGATTTATGTTAGTGATATAAATTAAAAAGAAGTTATTTATCTTCAAGACAGTTGCATAGAATAATTGCAGTGTTTACATTTCAGTTATTTTAATAAAATGTAAAGAGTTTTTATAAAGAACTATTAATAGCTTTTATTTTAACAGATAGTTATTTTTAAAAACTGTTTTAAAGGTTTGGGGCAAGATGCACTTCTTGGAGCATCTTACCCCACGGCTGGGGCAAGATGTCTCCTTGCACAATTATTAGTTTTTTTTAACTTTAAAGTTTATCACCCGTAATAAAGAAGTTATTTTATTTTACCAATGTCTTCTCTTATAAGTAAACTTTGATATTAAAAAGAAAAACTGCTAGAAAATGTAAAAGTATTTGTTATATACGCAGAAGTTTGTTAAGGGGGGCATCTTGCCCCACCCTACCCTAAACATCTGCGTGTCCTTATTATTTTATTCGAGACGAGACGATCCTAAAAGCTTTTTTCCCAATTAGCAATAAAAATCGAGACAATTTTGTACCTAGAATATGTTATGGCATTCTTGACTTTCAGCTTTGGTCTGAGTAGTGTATAAACTCCTTGAGAAGTCTTGCCTCATCAAAGTTGAATAGAAGATTCATCCTTGCCAGAAGTTTTATAATTTCCAAATCACCTCGAATTTGATTTGGATCTCTTGATTTGTACTTTAGAAACTGACTCAGTCTTACCTGGCTTGATTTGCGCTAAATAAGATAATCTGGAATGGAAAACCACCTTTTCTTGATGGAGCGGTTGAGAACCTGAGGAGATTTTTCTCCTGGAAAAAATCTTAAATAGCTACAAAAAAAAATTTGTACGGGACTAGTTGCTAATTTCCTAATTTCAAGGTATAAATTGAATATTAACTTATTAAAATATGTGATAAAAAGGGATTTTTTCTTTAGGGATTAAAAAGATAATACTCTAAAACTTTTATTTCAATAAAGAGTTAAAAATCATTACAATATTTTTTTAATATAAAGTTGTTACAAAAAACTTCATTTTACACTTTTAACTCACCTCTTTGTTGCTCATTGGCCTCATCTTCATTATGGATGTTTTCGAGTTCGTCCAAGGCCATATCAGAACCTCTTTTGTGGACGGCTTTATGTTTCTCCAGCTCTTTAAACTCAGCAGAATGGACAGAAGTAGGTGCTTACGCATGCCAGATGTGTTGCCATCATTGACCTAGTAATTATTGGCACAAAGTTTCCACCGACCATTGGCCTGACTTACACCACGGTCAACATGGGTTTCGTCTGTTTTTTGCTCCTAAAAAAATTTCCAGATATCACATTTGCTTCGTGGCATCTTGCAGACTGATTGACAACTTGACTTTGACTTTACTCAAACAGTGCCACATATAAAAAACTTGCTAAAAAATTTAAAAAATGAATTAAAGTCCAGGAGTTATATGCAGACGTGCCAACTCTCCAGAGAGTAGTGGAATAGCCTTGCCATTTCATGAAAATTGAAACTATGTTATGTGGGTCTTAAAATGTTAGGACAATTCAACTAACAACAATTCAACTTTACTATACTAACTTAGAAGTTAATTAATTTAACAAAATTAATCTTTTTTTTTTTTTATTAAAATACACAACATTCTTAATTGGTATGTCTCATATAACTTGATGTCTCTGTATTTCTTGTACTATTAAAAAATAACAAAAATTTTACTTAATTTTGTGCATAGACGGTCCAAGAAAGATATTTTTATGCTTTTAACATTAATATATAAAATATAAATTTAATATATAAGTTTAAACACAAATACATAATACTACGATACGAGACAAAACGAGACATTCCGCGCGTTCAGAATGTCTCGTTTTGTCTCGTATCGTAGTATAATGTCTCGTATCGTTATGTTTCATCTCGCATTGTTATGGCATACTTCGTTTTATATCTATCTGTCTCGTAACGTTATTTTTTTCCGGGATATTTCTCGTCTCATTATGCTTGTCCCAGTTCATTTCGAGAAAACAATCCCGAGACGCAGAGGTTTACTGGCGAGCGATCATCTTCAAAACTACACGTTTTTTTTTTTTTTTTTATAAGAAACCTGTTAACAAGAAACTAGTAATAGAAGCCCTGAAATCTTGAGAAACTATTAATGCTAAGTTACTTTTCGATAAGAAACTTATTTTATTAAGAATTCGAGGAATATTTCCTCATTTGTGTTTGGTTCAGGAACAGTTCTGAGGATTGTATTGAATGATATTGGTGCAATTCAAGTAACTTTAGTTGACTGTAAAACATTTTATCTTACTTGTTTACATGTTTTCAAATTGCATTTTACTTTTTCTCTCTTTTGATAATCTAAACTTAAGAAACTCTTAAAAAGCTTTTAATACAAGTTAATAATAGAGTTGTAAAAAAAGTTCCCTTGAAGTAAGAAACTCTTTAATACTAGCCCATTTGCTTGGTTTCATTAAAAAAATAAAAAAAAAATCAACAACAAAAAAAAACGTGTAAAGCTCATCAAAAATGCGCTCCGTGTAAAATGTCTCCATTTTACAAGAAAAAGAATGAAATGTTTCTTTTTAATTTTACAAGTTTTAACAGTCTTTATCTTTTCTTTAAATTCTTCCCAAAATTTTGTCGCTTACGAGGTGCTGTTCCCTTAAGAGGACATTAGATGTTTTTTTTGCATGTGATCAAATAAAATTACTTACATCACTTGAATTAAATGTCTATTTGCTTCAAATCATGTATAATGACATTCCGAAAGGCCTTTTGTGGTCATTTATTTTATTTATCACATAAAGCCAATTTTTTTGATAAATTGTCAAATATTACATGCTCGGAGGACCTCTAAGATAAATACTTCTACCCGTTTTCTAAAAACTATTTCCAGCAATGTCTGAAAGGAAAAAATTTTGCATATATTTTAGCCCAATCAGCTTGAATGACAGATCCCATCCCCTTTTTCACTTCATACATATAGTGCAAAGATTGCCTCTCAACCGTGCAATCTTTTTGTATAAAAATTCAGTAAATTTTTTTTACTAAAACTCCTAAAATATTGTTACAAATGATTGAGAAACAAAACAATCAACTTTGAGGTATAAGTTTAAGAAGTACATCAACGTTTGTATGTACTTAGCTTCATTACATGTTTTCTAAGTGTCCCCTCCCCCAGCACCTCTTTGCGACGCCACTGAATGTATTAATTGCAATTAGGTTTTCAGATAGTTACTCTTTTATAAGAGAAAATTCTAGTTCTTCCGTAGAAATCAGATCGTTTTCTCGGACTGCAAATGAGCAGCATCTTTGTTTGCAAGAGAACATCATGCGGGACACTACTGAACTCTAACTTACTGCAATACATTTCCAATTAAAACAACTTTCTTTAATTCAAAATTCTAAAAAAACATATTCTCAAATTTATTTTTGAGGTTTTGTTTTTGCGAGCTGAAAAACGTGTAAAGTTTACACGAGTTCATTTGAAGATAAATACCCTCAATATCAGTTTTCAAATTAAATGTTTTCCACTGTCTAATTAAAAGTATAGAAAAGATCTTTTTATAGGATATGCACATGTAATTATTTTGAATTTTGATTTTAAAAAAAAAATACCTATAGGCAATATTTTATGTTAAAAGACGAATCCAAGAGGAATATCTATTTACTTTAATTTACAACCACATTTTGATTTGTATACCTCACTGTTTATGAAATTTCTAAATGGTACTTCTGGCTATGCAATGTGTATCTAGATTACTAGCAACTTTGAATAAATACTTTTTAAATATAGATACTGTAATAATAGTTTTTGTTGATTTTAGTGGTCAAATGCTATACCTTTTAAAATTTTTGCATTTAGATGACTACCAAAAAGCCAAGTTGTTTAATAGTTTGTAGTGGATCACTTTCTGGTATATCAGCTCCATCATTTATACATTCATTTACTCTTATTCATTCAGCATTTAACATTTATATTGTAACTCCAAACGCTGATCCGATAGAATTTATCAACATTGATGATAATAGTAGCAGATGGTTAAAAGAGTTTAAATCAAAGCCATTTTCAGTTCCTGCTAAATTGGAAGAAGTAGAAGCTGTAAAGTATTCTGCACTTTTAATTCCTAGCGGTCTAGGTTGCCTCTATGATTTAGCTTCAAATTCTGCTCTAAATAACTGTATAAATTCATTTATGGAAGATAACAAACCTATATGTGCTATTGGTTATGGTGTTGCAGGGCTATGCTCAGCAAAAATAAATAATGAATGGATATTTCAAGAGTACTCTCTTACAGCTCCTTCTTTGCTGGAATCAAGTGCCCTGGAAAATTTTAGCAGTTTACCAATCATTTTAGAAGACTTTATTAAAGATAATGATGCTTGCTACAGTAAAAGCAAACCAAATTGTGTCCATGTTGTAATTGATAGGTCTGTTATAACTGGTCAGAATGATTCATCAACGCTGTCTGCTGTTCAAAATCTTATATTATTGGTTAATGCACGGCAAGGAAAAACGAAATAACTCTGGAGATTTAGTTTTTTTTAAATTCATTAAGTAATATAGAATTGTTACCTTTATTGAAGTTTTGCTTTGATTTTGTTTATTGTAAATTTTTTAATGATATATACATAGTAATTTTACAAAGCTATTTGGTTGTAAATCTGCATTTTCATTTTGTTCATACTATTATTGATGTTGTTGTTGTTAATATTTCCAAAAATGCTTTAGTTGCAAGATCACTTATTGTGTCAATGTAATGCACTGTTATTTTGATTTTTAAGGTTTTTTTTTTTTGAAAAATGTTACTGATTTAGGATACTAACTGAAAAAAGAAAAAGGGTAAGGTGTCCTATGAACAACAAAATGAAGTTGTAATTTCTTTTATGGAAATTAACACTTTAAAACTTTTATGTTTTTCTATCTGTAGAAAGATGCTTCAATTAAATCTTTAATAAAAGCCTTCTTTTGAAAGATGCTTTAATTAAAGCCTTCTTTTGTGTTTTATTTTAAGCAACTGTTTAAATCATGTTTTAGTGATTGTTAAAGGAGTTTAAAAAAGTTACTTTTTAAGGGTTTACAAGCAATTTTCACATTTTTTTACCCAGAATTTTATCACTAATTTAGATTAGCTCCAAATTTAATAAAAACCTCAACTAACCCCCTGGTTAAATGTTTAAAGTAATGTTTTAACATTAACTATTAACAATTAATAGTTATTGATAATTATTATCAGCTATCAACTATAAATGATAAATTATTTTAAATTTTAAACACCTAATTTAAAAAATAATTTTTACTAAAAGAGTGTCATTCAAAATTTTTGGACTCTTTTTTTAATCTTATTATCAAATTGCTACAAACAAGGGGGTAATTGCAAAAACTGCTACTAACAAGGGGGTAATTGCAAAAAAACGTAAGAAATTTGTTACATATATAATATAGTTATGCAATGTCTTTTTAACAATAGGAATCCATTTTTGGAATTCTATAAGTTTCTATCAGATACTAAACAAAATTCTTATATGTAGCAGGATTGAAAATCTGAAAAAGTTGAAGTTCGTTTTTTTGCAACTATCTTTGAAACATCAATAGTTCTTCTATATCAACATTCAAATTAACCATATAAAAGTTTCTTAAATCTTTCAGTCTGCATAAAAATTGACACTGCAGATACTACTCCAATGACAACGGAGAGGAATAGCATGAGTCGATCAACAATTCGTGCTACCAGTCTCCAATCCTCGCCCAAATCCTTTTTTAATTTTTGCTTTTTCTTTTTTTTTGATTGAAAGTTTGTTTTGGTTTTTGGTTTGCTAACGGGACTAAGTCTTTCGTCAATCGTAACAAACTTTTTATTTTGGTTTTGAGCACTGTTCGGATATTCTTCTAGTGTAACCGAGGTCGCGTAATACGAAACCTCTTGCAGACACGTGTTATTTTCACTTGAAAGAATTTCCTTATTAACTGCATTTTCTAAATTTTCAACTGTTACTGGATGATTTTTTCTTAAGTCAGCTGAACGATCTGCATCGGCGAAGATCTCTGCTATATTTTGAAGGGGTACTTCAACTCGAACAATTTTTGCCAAGCGTTCCAAAACCAAACTACGAACCCAATGCGGCATTTCATAATTTCGATAGTATAAGTTTAAAATAAAGCAATTCATCGCCATGGCAATACCGATTTCAAACATTGATATTGTGTAGTAGACTCCTAATCAAAGAAATGAAATCCAATTAATGAGAAAAGTTCTCAATATATTATATTAATTAGTCTTTTATTTCAAATTTTTAGCTAAGGTTTCAAAGACACAAATTTTTAGCTAAGGTTTCAAAGTTTACCTAAGAGGGGGAAATTTTCAGAACTACTAGGGAGCTTTTCTGACGATAATTCTTGAAATATAGCCATTGAAAGAAGCACAGTTACTCCGAGAGATATTCGTTCACCAGATTTTGGAGGAAGGAGAAACACAAGAAATATCATAGATGCGATTAAAGCGCAAGGCAGAACGAGGTTCATGACAAAGAACAAATATTTTCTTTGAATCTGAACTTTGATTTGAATTATGCTGTGATATAATGTCTGTATTCTGTATTTTTTCTAAAAAAAAAAAATTTAACACCACCTTAGGAAGCAAAAGATTTTCTATAATCTGCTAAAAACTTATCATTTTAAGCTTACTCTCAATCCAGTAATTAGGGCACTCAAAAGCTCCCACTCCCCGTTAACTGAGTAATCCTCACCGATTGCATTAGTATTAGTGGGAACAATTTGAAGTAAGCGCTCGTCATATGTCCATGATCCGAACTCCATAGTACACATATGTTCATCAAATGGAAAACTGCTCACCTTTATGTCACATGTGCTAATGAAGAAATGTGTGAAAAAACGTGTGCAGTTACCATTGTAATCTAGTAAAACCATGAAAGATTCATCAGGTTGGAATTTCTCACTGTAAGTGTGTAATGCACTAAACAAAAAAGTTTATAAAAGTCCACAAGCAGCAAAAAACTTTTTGAGTATTTTCACTTTACTAACTTTGTAAAAGAAATAAGAATAGGTCATTGATGATGTCTTCGTCAAGCTTTCATGAAGGAAAAAAATGTTTCAAATGTTACTTACTGATTAATCAAATGTATAAACGGAGTCCAAATTTTTGAAACTGGTACCACAATTTTCTCAACGCCGCCATATTCTGCTGGATCCCAATTTAACAGGCTATTTTTCCATTCCTACAAAGAAGTGATGATCAATTAAAAATAGTGTTTGAATAAAATCAAACTTTAACTTTAAAATTTTTGAAGTGTATTTTCTTTATTCCAAGTTCATCGCTAAAACAAAATAATTTCTCAATAACTCTTATTGCATTAGAGGGATTTCCAAAAGGCATTAAGTTCAAACATTGATACACTTTTGTTGCTAGCAATATCTTTAATGCTTATCATTGGTGGTTTACAATAATTCCCAGGAGAAAACTATGTTATATTTGTTAACAGAAAACTTCGTTATATATTATTTGTTAATAGAAAACTTAATTTTGTGCTCACTGAAGAAGGCAATCAATTCTGCAAAAGAAATCTAGCTACATTATAATTATTTAGCGAAGATAGCAAACTTACATGCTTCACGTGAACCTTCGTTGTCATTGCTTGCGTTTTTTCATTCTAAAAAAAATATATATTCATGATGACAATTAGAGAACGATGTGAATTTTTACTTGAAGGCGCAATTAAAATTTCAATTAAAATATTGCTACAGATGTTTAAACATTTAGATCGGTAAGAATTAATCTAAAAATGGATTTGAGATACATGATAAGTGGCCTATGTTTAATTTCCAGGTTAATAACAGCTTAAGGAGGTGGATACCGGAAGTGTTTTTAAAAGATATATACTCAGTCCGAAGAACAGATCTTTTCTTTACTTTGCATTCAAAAAATGGCTATTGTGTTTGTTTAAGAAAAACCTGACACCATTAAAAAAATAATAATGATAAACAAGTTTTAATGACCTGATAATGTTGGGACTTAAAGCCTACATAAACACAAGTAACTTTAGAACATAATACCCACCTGGATGGCATATGTTATCTAATAAAAAGTATTTAAAAAAATCTGTTTCTATAAAATAATCTTGTTGTAATAAATTATCTATCGATACGGTAATCAGATTATTTTTACTATGATATAGTAAAGGAAAATCTTTTTAAATTGAAATTTTTTTAAATCAACTTACAACTGCATCTATTCCCATAATATCTGTTGTTATATATATGATTACCGCTTCAGAACCATTCAAAACAGGCCTTGATTCAATGCTGTAGTTTTGAAATAAGTTTGTGATTAGCCGTTGCTCTTGAGAAAAAGCACTCTGTTTGCCTAGAAATTTTAAAAGAGATGATAAATAAAAGATGAATAAAAAATAACAAGTAAATATTATGAAGCTAAAAGCTAAATTAAATGCTTGAACAATAAAGAACCTTGTTATCTTAACTTGCGATTTTTACGATAATTTAAAATTATCTATCTTATTCGGGTAGATTAAAAAGTTTAAATCATCTAATCTTAGAAGAATTTAAATAATCTAATATTTGAAAAAGTACATTTTAAACTGAAAATTTGGTTCTAAATATTCCCCATTTTTTCCAAGTTTTTAATATTAGTTTTTATTGCAATTTTTTTTCACTGTTTTTTTCCTTGGTTGCTATCAATTATCTTTTTTTAGCTATCAATTTTTATGGTGTCTTTTTTGGTGTTGTACCTTAGTTGCTGTTGATGGGAATCATTTGTATTACAATTAGTTTATGCTGTTTTTTCAGTGTATTACAATTAGTTTATGCTGTTATTAGCTCTATTACAAAAACTATTTACTCTGTTTATAAATACGATTAAAGGGTTGACAGATTTCTAACGAGGAAAAAAATCTTATTTTATATTGTAAGACAGTCCACCTGTTTATCTTATTAAATTTTTGCAAAATGAAGTACTTACTTTTAATGATGGAGATGCTGATAATCAAAAGGCTGGAGATCAACATAACTCTGGGTTTATAGGTGAGTCCTCAAAAATGTTTTAAATGCTCAGCCCCAAATACAGCCTTGTTAAAACGCATACTAAATAGATTCTATTTACATTTTAACGAAATAAATTTCTATACAGAGCTACAGATTTATTATAAAAAATAAATTTGCTCAGTAAATCAATTTTTTATTATTTAATTTTTATGAATAATTAATTTCGCAAATCAGCTACTTCGGGGTTTTTTTTTTAGACCGTCAAAAACTAAACTCCGAAAAGTGAAAAGAGAATTAATGATGAATTTACCGTTCAAAGTAATTGTTTCTTGGTCTTTATTAAAAAGTTCTTAAAGATAAAAAAACATGTTTGTTATACGTATAGTATAGACGTGTCAAAGACATAATTCTTTTTCTTGAAAAATGTTATATATGCTCATACAATACAAATGGGACATATGGGCAATTACAAATTCACATGACATAAGTTACATGATGTAAGTTTGATACATTATCAAGCTTATCAATTTATAAAACGCTTTTCTATAATTCTTTACGAGAAAATCTATTGATCTGAAATATCTGTTTTATAACTGTCTAATTTAAAAAGCGATTAACAATCATTTAAGTAATAACAGCAATTTAAGATTGCTTATATTTGATGTTGTTGTTGTTGTTATTTTGTTGCTGTTATTGTTGTTGCAGCTGTTGTTGTTTTTGCTGCTGTAGCTGTTGTTGTTATTGTTGTTGCTGTTGCTGCTGTTGCTGTTGTTGTTGTTAATATTATATTATATTATTTACATATCAGTTTTTTTATTTCTAAAAATCATTTAAGTTTTCTTTACAATATTTTTATTTTATTTATTTAGTTTATGCTCAGGACACAATGTGCATAGCATTTTCAATTAAATAATCCAAAATACATAATATATTTGAAATAAAAATCCTGTTCATATGGTGTTGTGATAATTTCTGTAATCTTACAATCATATGAAATGCAGAATCTCATAAATAATTAATATAGTAGTATAATAACAATAAAAGTGATTTAAATAAGAGGTTTTCATAATATTACACCTTTAAAACAAAAATTCGTCAAAATATTTTTAAGTCTTTTACATTTAGGCAAAGCAATAAAATTTAACATTCCTATTAAGTACTAAATGAACCATGAAAACAATTACCTAATGTGCGAATTTTGTTTTATTTAGTTTTTACGTATCAGGTGTGAGGTGTTAGTGGTGTATGGTGTGTAAGGGATTTTATCTGTTACACAGTTTTAAAATTATTGTAATACTTTTATATCGTAAGTGAGGGGATGTCTGGAGGTATGGATACAAGGGTAAGGTTCTAGGGAGCATTTGGTTCGGAAAAAAAGTGGGTTAGAGGTAAGGGTTTCGTGCTTGTTTCTCAAAGTAATGAAAAAAGATATCTTTTATTTATATGAAAAAAAGATATCTTTTATTTATATTTATATGTCTTACTTAATGAAAAAGTTCTTGCGTAATGGTTGTCGTCGACATCTATCGTTAAAATATTTTAGCATTCTTTGTTCATTATTATAAAAGTCAAATAACTACTAAATAAAAATAATTACTAAATAAAATAATTACTAAATAAAATAATTACTAAATAAAATAATTACTAAATAAAATAATTACTAAATAAAATAGTTACTAAATAAAATAATTACTAAATAAAATAATTACTAAATAAAATAATTACTAAATAAAGTAATTACTAAATAAAATAATTACTAAATAAATTAATTACTAAATAAAATAATAACTAAGTAAATTAATTACTAAATAAAATAATTACTAAATAAAATAATTACTAAATAAATTAATTACTAAATAAAACAATTACTAGATAAAATAATTACTAAATAAATTAATTACTAAATAAAATAATTACTAAATGAAATAAAAAAAGTAAAATGATTTCTCCTTACTCCAAGATTCTATAAATAGCTCAATTTTCTTGAAATTAACAGTCGTCAGCTTAAGTTTTACAATTTTTTTACAGTTTCTTTTTTTCTAAATTTGTATTAAAGGTGGCAGAGCTTCCGCCTGCTCTTCTCAATCAAAATATCTCATATTTTTTTCTTGTTTTCCGAGATTTTTAAAGCTTATCAAATTTAATACTTGTCTATTTATAGTCACAGAGGTAGCTACATCGACTTTTATTTAGTTAGCAGATGTCAATTTGTGCAATTTTTTCTTTATCTACTTGTTCTTGCGTCTTTCATCTACGTCTTCTTCTATTTAAGTCTAAATGTGATGCTTTTCCGGTTTGGAAATAAGAGTCGTTTCTTGTTAAATCACACGAATGAAATAGTTATTTTACGAAGCCATCAAATGATAAAATTATTTTTAGGGAAGTAAAAAACAAAATGTGGTGGTGGCATTTTCTACATGGATTACATTTTCGTTGAAACGATAATTTTTTAAAATCTCTGTTTCTAATTGTATAACTTTGAATACTTTGTCGCATAATATTCTGGGAGCGATATTGTAGAAGAAAAGAAGCCCCTCGTGTTTCTAAGCCCATAATCAGGATCTATAAACTCTAGAAATGATTTCATCAGTAAACTAGTTTCGTTTTCTCATTTTGAAATCTTCAATTAATCTTTCGTATCTTTAAACGTTACGAAAACAATATTTAAGAGGTGGGAGAAATCTTTTACATATTCAAAAAGAGTTTTTCAAATTTGATATTTTTAACGATTAAATTTTATGAAAGAACAAATAAGCCACGATATTTTTTTTTGTCTTTGTTTCCGTTATCGTTTTTTTGACCGTCTGCTTTAAACTGTTAAGACACAGCACCGTATGTTAAAAAACTTTCAGGTAATATTACTGCTTTTGAAATGAAAATGCATATTTACTAAAAAATAAATCACTAGAGATTTTCATAGTGATTGGTTTATTTTATAAAAATGTTATTAAAGAATGTCGTTGCACATTTGAATCAGCGAGTCAAAAGAGTTTTAAATGATTTTTTTTGTCATTGCCTACGAAGTAATATTGCATAAGATTGCGGTTCAATTTTTGCGCGTTTTTTCGTACATTTAAAGAAATTTTATTTGTAAAGTACGCGTGAAAGTATTAACGCATACCATTTAAACACACATTCTCACACACGCTAAAATACATAAAACACATTTACAGAATTAAATCCGAAAGCCTATTTTTAAGTATTTGAATAATTTAAGCTCGAAAAGAACTAGTTTCAAATTAGTCTATGATTTCAAAAATGGTTTTAACGTTTTCCCTTTCAGTTACAAATAAATGACTGAAATTTTCTGTTTTTTTTTTTTTGTTGTTGTTGTTTTTTATTTTGTTTTTTTGTTTTTTACTTAAAATAGGATAACTATCATTTAAAAATTTTTTTAAAATTAAAGTCTTTTACTTTTAACGCCACCCAATCTGAGTTATTTATTTATTTTTTAGTTTTATTTTGCAACTTTCTTTTAAAGTTCAAAGCTATCTCTTATGGCTTTGTAGCAAAAATAGAAGTCTTATGGCGATAAATGATCATTATGATTTTTCTTGCAGGATGACTGTCAAATAATTTTAAACACGTTTTAGATAAAAATATCATTAGTCATTATCATTAGTCTTCTATAAATTTCATTATCATTGGTCTTCTATAATTGTTTTCTTATCATTAATCTTCTATAAATTTCCTAATGTTTCTTCGCTTTCTTTTTAAAAAGCTGTAATTTGTTTAGATTTATATTTATATTTAGTTTTAGATTACTATATTCAAATTTTTGATATTTTAAATTTCATTGTCCTTTGAAATGATACGCTAGAAACTTTTTAAAACCTTATAACTGCTATTTACCTTAAGTAAATTTACTAATATTCATAACATTTGCATGACTTATGTGAATTTTTTAATTTTTAAACCTTTCAAAATTATGTTAATTTTTTTTATTTTTCCTGAGAAACAAGAAAAACTAAGTTACACAATTTAAGAGAAACGAGAGATTAGACAAAATCCATTTTTGTTTTTTTCCGGAAACTGAAGCTATTACTAAAGATTGTAAAATTAGAAAAGATTTCTTTAATGCAATCTCGTTTTTATATTAAGCTTTTTTTTATTTGTTTACTAGAAGTTTAACTAAGGTTCACCCGTCAGGTGGGGAGTAGATAAGACAATTCAAAAATTCAAAGCATAAAAAATTCTATGGTTAAAAGTTAGCATGTGATAGAAAGCTCATGATAAAAGCATCCTTAATCTTTTCTCCTTTTATTGAAATTGGTGACAACGATGTTACTTATTACCATTATTATTGTTAGTTTTCTCAAAAGTTCATAAAGCAGCACGAGAGAATTGAGATCTTGTTATTTCCAGAAACCACCAAACGTGAGCAACCATTATTTAAGTTGGTTAAAAATCAAAAACGAATCACAGGAAAATCTTATGGATTGCGAGGACAGAAAAACAGATTAATTGTAAGTTTCAATCAATTGGAAAAACAAAACAGAAAAAAGAACACTTAAAAAATTAAGTAATAGTACTAATTCTATTACGAAACTTTTTGAATTTGCGTTTAAGTATTTAACGATTTATAATTTACAACGATTAGTTGTATGTTGGCGATAGCTTTAACTTAGTCATCAAAAACGATTCACCGTCATCTCTATTAATAAAATTTTTGGCCAATTCAATTTGCATTTTTAAGTTTTCCATGACACATCTTTGAAGATCTTCATTGATTTCCATGGACAATTGAATCTTCATTGATTTCCATGGACAATTGAAGATGAAAATGATTTGATTTCTTTTTAAAAAAAAAAAAAAAAGAAGTAGAACATCTAATCGTTTTCAAAATCTTCAATTGTCCATGGAAATCGATGAAGATCTTCAAAGATGTGTTATGGACAAATTTTTTTTTAATTTCTTTGTAGAAGACTAGTTTGAAGTAGTAGTCAGCTCCCTTACGTACTGCCCTTCGCCATATGTATACCTTGCTGTTAGAATGTAAAACGTAGTTTTGTATTTTATTTGCTTGATAAAATTTCTTGTCTAAAGCATTTTTGCCGACTTGGCCACGTGACTTTAAGCTTGCATTACACTATTTATTCAAAGTTTTTTTTTTGCAGTTTAACAGCTTTGAAGTCTCTCAAAACTCAAGGTCTCAAACACATATTCCCATTTTTATTAAAAAACACAAGTTTACTTAGTTAAAGTTCATAAAAGCAGACCTTTTTTTTATAAAGTTAAATTACAAGTATTCAAAATTTCAAGATTAAGTATAAAAAACGCTCTTTGGAAAATATTTCACTTTAAATAATTTTTTGCAGCCCAAATATTTATAGCAATCTTTAATAGTTGATATAATAGTTGCAGTAATATGTCGATCGCTGCTGTTTAAGCCTTTACCTCAATTTTCTATTCTGGGCGCGAAATGAGTTTTTCTAGATTTACTGATAAGATTGAGGTTAATTTTAAAAACATACAATGAGAATTTTAGTATGACCGACATCTAGCATTTGTTGATATGTGCTCTTTTACCAATCGGTTTACTATTCTGATCATGTACCAATATGTGACATAATGTTACGAGCGCAGAGGGCTAGAATATGCTAAAAATTAAAAAAAAAATAAAGGAACTTATCTAAAGAGAAGATACAAACAAAAATATAGGTTGTAGACTCATGGAATCCATTTCTTTTATAAAAATTGAGACTTGACCACTTCTCAAAGCTACATAAACCATAGGGTTAATAATTGAATATTTACTTGTAAATTAAAAAAAACCTTCAACAGAAGCAACGTCTATAAAACAAACAAAAGTTCTACTGGACCAACAACTTTTTTGTTTCCAGAAGCATCAATAATTAAAAGAACCTCCAGTCCATTTTAATTATTGATGCTTTTTATTGAGCTGATGAACGGATAAGAAGAATACAGAAGCTTTCTCAAGTCCTTTAAGTGTTCTGTCTCCAATTCTTAGTTTCTAAGTGGTTTGTAGGTTACATTTTTAGTGTACAGGGGGGCGCACGGATTTGAGAACAAATTGAGATTTTTGAGATTTTTCAAAAGATTTATTATAATTTATCATAATTTATTATAATTACATAAACATTTTATACAATATTTTGGTGATTACTTGATTAAAAAATTTGTCACTGAAATCTTCATTAGTGGCAATAATATCTTCAATCCAGAGTCGGAGACAACTGCATGCTAGAATCAAATGCTTCCTTCGAAAAAATGGTGTCATAATGATGTTTATTATCCTCACGTTTTACAATGCCCCCAAAAGTATTAATCTAGGGATTAAGGACTGGGGAGCTAGGTAGTCATAAATTTGGGGTGATGTTGTCATAGAAATAACCAACTACCCAATCTTGTATCACTACTGATTTCTATAAAGGAGTCTTGCTGGAACATGTATGGTCTGTTCTTACAAGGTTTTAGCAACACTTTCTAAAACCTTGATGTTGACGGCAGTATAAACGAAGTAAAAAGAAGTAAGGTGAAAAAACAAGACCTTTTCATCCACAACTCCTAAAACCAATACAGAAGCTGGAAATTTCGGGTGCATAATGTAGGGATTTTGTTTAGCTATCTATCATTTTTCCGAGTGATTTTTTGGTCGAAATTTTTTTCATCGAAAAAAACCCGCAACTTTTAGAGTGCTTCTGGGTGCTAAAGCTTATAAAAAACGAGGTTCATAGTGAGCACAACATCGTGGACTTTACGGAGTTAAAGTTTCATCGTGGACTTTACAGAGTTCAAGGGTTCTTAACAACTTGAAGGACTTTCGTCAACAATCGCTGGTATTTATAGAACAAATTGTATAGTTTTAATAAGATGTAAGCGTTCTTTTGTTTTGTAGTTTTCAGCAATAAAAAATCAACAATGGCCTAGATGGATAATACTTTTTAGTCCCCCATCTTACTTTCATTGTAAGATCTTAGATATCTGCGTTCAAAGTCCACTATGTCTTGATGGAATTACTCTCCTTGTTCCTCTGAATATGCTTCCATATACTCCTCAAAGCTATCAAGATGAGCATCAAGGATATGGACCTTCAAGAACATCCTACAACCCATTTGGCCATAGTTTTTAACCAATGTCTCAACTAGTTTCACATAACTGTGAGCCATGTTGTTGCCAAGAAAGCCTTGTACCACAGCAATAAAACT
Organism: Hydra viridissima; assembly: GCF_058129835.1. NCBI lineage: Eukaryota > Metazoa > Cnidaria > Hydrozoa > Anthoathecata > Hydridae > Hydra > Hydra viridissima. Next base: position 23,535,460 of record NW_028324301.1, on the reverse strand, counting down.
TTCCCAGGCTTTTTTTCTCCTTCCTAAAATTCTTCGGAAATTCTGAACACTCTATAATTCTCCCATCATGCGGTCCGATAAAGACACCAGCTTTCATCTTTGCCTCTGATAGCTTGTGAAAGAAATCTTGAAGATATTTTAAGGCTGCAGAGTTTTTGTTAAGCCTGTAATCATCTGCTTCATTGGCCCTAATTTAATGTGCAATGGAGGAAACAAAATCTTTTTAGGGTTCACCAATGGCTCATATTGGACATTGTGCTTTCCCACTAAAAACTCAGTCCTTTCACGTCAGTCATTTTTCTTATAATGTGCTGCTGTCTCTACGATCTTAAAAATAGAGACAGCATGGAATTTTGGTAAAATCTCCTTGGAGTCCAATTAAAAATGAAGTCTTTAATAAACTTCCAACCATTATCATTATATTTCAAAGCTCTGAGTAGAAACTTGTTTTAGTCCTCCTTTAGATGACTATGATGCACTGAGTAAGCCAAGGGAAGGAATAAAAAATTTTATCGATTATGCAGAATTAAATCATTTAGGATTTTGGAAGAGGTATCAATGAAGAGTTGCCATTCATCTGGATTACATGCAATTCCAATAGCTTCGAACAAGCCTGATATATCATTGCAGTAGCACAACATATCTTCATTCGTAATGAAGCGTGAGAAGTCCAGGTGGCATTTCTGCACACCACCACTTAAGCAAGATCATAATCTTCTTCACTGGCTTCAGTATCTTTTGAACTGCTGCTTTCTTCTTCTGATGGTTCATTCCTTGCTAGAGTTATAAGTACCGGAAGATCTGTACTGCGTGGTAGTGGTGAATAGAAGATGGAATGTCTGGATAAGAAATAGATGATGCATTTCTTCCAGTTCTGCGTTTGGGAGGATCAACCTTACAAAAAAAGCAGTTGGTTGAGTGATTACTTGGTTTTCATCAAACCCTAGGAATAGCAAATTTCATGGCTATTTTTACCCTCTGTAACATCCTGGAAAAGAACAAAAATATTTGTTTCTAATGCATCTGTTTTAACTATGATGTAATCTATTTTAGATTACATTGTTAAAATAAGATGTTTTTACCTTCTAAAGATTTTTTGCAGTGCTCACTAACAAATTAAGTTGCCCATGGCATTCTAAGCTCACAACTCCTTTTGAACAAATCGAAAAAGATTATGAAAGAGCTCTTTTGATACCTTTTTCGATTTGTTTAAAACTCTTTTTGACTTATTCTTTTGTTATGTAGTTTTCAGCAATAAAAAATCAACAATATCCTTGATGGATAATACCTTTTAGTCTTTGTTTTAAAGCTAAGCTTATCTTTACCTAAGAAAATCAACAAATTCGCATTTGACCTGCTTGCATGTTTCATTTGTTCAACCTAAAACTGCTGGTTTCAAAATTTACATAATCCATTGTTTTTTGATGATGTTTTAAATGGCTGCTGTTTAATTTAGTTTGGGAGAAAAAAAGAAGGAAGTTGGCTGATTATTATAAATGTTTTTTCCTTTCGTTATTTAATTTAGTTGTCATTTAAATGTTTCAATTGAAAAGCAAATAATTTTTTTAAAACCTCTTTTAATAACATTTGATGATGAAATTCTAAGTGGTAAATGTTTTGGCATGAAGTTGCTTTATCTGTAAATTGGTGTTCACGGGTGAAATAAGAAAACATTTTGATTTAACAAGGAGGGAGGGTGGGGTGGTGGGTGGGCACATGTATTTATATACACTTAAGCCATTGCAAAAAGGAATTTGACAGAAGAGTTCATATGCATTTGGGTAAGCACAAGTTTCCTTTATCGTTGGGCAAAAGTCAGGATTCTTATGTTGAGTTAGTCACCACATAACTTAATGTTTTCATTTTGAGCTATAAAAATTTGCAATTCAACTTCTGTGATTTTGTTTCTTCTAAGGAAATTAGAAAAACGCTCTCATTTTTTTGCATATTTCTTTACTAACTTTAGTCATAAAATATGCAAAGAAGTATTATTGCAAAGAGGGAGGGAAGGGCTTTTCTTTTAAAAAAATGATTTGACGGGCGGTGAAACACTTTTAATAGAGAGTTTTGAACAAAATTTAAACTAAAACTGCCACAAATCCTTAACCAGTAAACCAATCCAACTGAAGATTTATCCAGAGTTTGGTGTGGCTATAGGCAACATTTGCAGCAATTTTTATCAAATTATATATGTTGTTGTCATTCTACAGGTGTTTTTATTGGCGCACTATAAAGTCAAATTTTCACTCAAGATTTCAAAATTTGCATCATAGGGTACCTTGTAAGTGGCGTTCTTGGGTCAGCTAGGTTGGCATTAACATGATCCATGATAACCGTGCATTGTTGTTATTTTTTGGTTAAAAAGAGATCATTGAATGCTATCCTATCACATTTTTAAAATTCATTTAATTGATTTTAATAAAATGATTTAAAAAATTTTATTTTTTCAATTAGGTGTTGCTCAATTAGGTCTTTTCATTTTCGCTTTTTAGTGTATAAAATGTTAATAGTTGATTTTAGTTGGTTAGATTGTTACGAACGGTATTTTGTTTAGATTTCCAATAAGAAAAAGCTACCTTAAATTAGAAATTGATTTTGATAGAAATTATTTAGACTCTAACAAAGAATCCAATTTAAAAAGTCAAAATATGAAAAGGCGAAAGAGGGGAGAGTTTAGGCTTATAGAGATGTGCTTAAGTATCAGATTACGAGGAGGTTACGAAAGAGAATTGGGGAAGATATGTTGCAACCATTATGGACATAAGGGTGTGGATAAAGGTGTAGAGAGATTTATAGTTGTATACATGAGATAACCCAGTAAACATCGAACAATTGGTAAGTAGTTGGCCCGATCCTAATAACCAACTATTAGGTACAGTTGGGCCAACAGTCGGCTATTTAGTTGGTACCGTGAAAAAAACGTAACGCTTTTACCAACACTTAGCCAACTGTTTTTAAACAATTGTTTGCCATTAACGGCCCAACAGTAATAAAACAGTTGGCTAACAGTTGGCACCATTACCGGCCCAACTATATGACTTTTTTTCGCGATTTTTTAAATTCGCTTTTGCACTTAAATTGAAAGTGCAAAAGTTATAAATCATGTTTTGAATATTGCTTAATAACAAAGTATAACTTTGCTTTTTAATATTTAACTTTCTATCTAATAGTGATTGTTTGTATATTAGATTTTACCAGTCAAACAGTACTACTTTCCACACAAAATATTGTATTATTTATAGATAACTTAGTTGAATACACAAAATGAACAAATTTTTTATCATTACACTTTTATTTCCAGACCATTAAAGAAAAATATTTACAAATAAAAAACAAAAAATATTCTATTATTGTAGTTAATATTGTTAAAGGTTTGAAATTAATATTGGCAGCTTTAATTAAAAACAATATTTTAAAACACTAGTATTTAAAAACGTGGCGATTTATTAGATAATTATTAATAATAATTAAGAAAAATTAGAATTATAAATTAAATCAAGATAAATAAACTTTTATAAATTTGCAAAAGAAAATGATAACTAAATATTCTTTTCATTGATTAACTGCAACTGATCTTTTATAACCTTGCTTTTCGTCTGTCTATTTATTCGCCCATCTCCTTGATCAATTGCGCCCTGAAACCATCCTGAAACGATCGGGTAAAAATCTTTAGCCTTGGAATTAAGATACTGAATTCTTACTGTTGCTAAAAGAATAAAATGAAAATAAATTTAAAAACTCAATTTATTTTTTGTTTAAATATAAACTATTTTTAAGTTATTTTTAAGCTCTTATACGTATACTTTGCAAATCGAGAACTACATTAACTGGTTGGTAGTTTTAAAAATATGTGCATATGATAACCGAGAGCAATTAGCTTATAGGTTCAAGATAAACTTCTATATGCTCTTTAAGAATCATATAGTTGAATACTGATAAATCATGGTTTACATTGGCAATTAACGTCTCTAGTTAACAATAAAATACGGCATTGATAAGTTCAAGTCACCAAGGGAGAATATAATATCTTACAAACTCACAACTAATGACAACACTGGTAATTGTCATAAGTACTAACATATTATATTCTTTCTTAGTGTTGTAAACATATTTTTGTAAATATAATAATACAGTTGACTTTAATAGACTAAAAATTTACATAACTAGTAATACTCACATAGTAAGCACTTTAACACAAAATGATAACATCGTAACTTAATCTTCCCCATTCCAGTAGCTATCATCTTACTTGAAGATCTGTTTAGATTACATAAAATGCTAAAATTTTTAGAAAACGCCATGTTCCCAACACATATCGTATGTATTTTGGACGTTCAACTTTACCGCCAATAGAACGCAGATATTCGACCTAAAAACAAATAATGGTACATATTACAACTTTTTTTATTTAAATTATTTTTTCAAAGGTAAATGAAAATGTAATGCGGTATAATATAACTAAGGTATTATTAAATAACCTTTGATAAATTACAATTATAAGACTTATAAAAAAACTTATCTTTGATCTTATAAAATAATAATTACTAGTTTAAACTCAACCTGTAGACTGCTACAAACATTATAATATAGAAAATAATTTCAAATTACATAGAGAGCCAGCTCAGATTTCATCTGTAGCATAAGGTTAATCCTCTCCAAATCTTCCTTACTTTCCATTGGAAGGCCAAGGGGAACAACAATGTCTTCATTATCCAAAAAACTTTCAACCTCTAAAAACTTATTTTTTTGCTCCAGTTCTGTTAATCTTAACTCCAAAGCTGCTAACTTCTCTGTAAACATACTTAAATAATTAAATAATATTTCATTGCATTTGAATCTTAATGGAAAACTGGTTTACAAACACAATCTAGTTATTAAATTGAAGACATACATGGATGAAGGTGTTATGGAACTCAAATATTTGGAGTTAAAGTTTTAAATATTCATGTTATTTATCCCTGTAGGTAAATTGATTGCTGTAAAAATGGTATTCTAGCACATTTTTGTGTTGTGTTATTAAAGTCACGGGAAAAAGCGTTATTTAAAACCTTTATCTGCATAACAAAGTAGAAATGTGTATTTTTGTAACATGAAATATGTATTTTTTTAAAGCCTTCATCCATTTATGACTTTAATTAAAACACAATTTTTTTTTTTACCAAAAAAGAAAATTAGTTTTCTTTTGTCAATATATGTCAGCATCTTAATCAATGTATGTATGCTTAACACATATACAATGTATAACAAGTAGTAAAACAAAAAAAAAAACAAAAAAACAAATAGTTTATCCAAAACCTTACTTTCCTGATCCCCAAAATTTTGAATAGTTTTCTCATAGTTTTCAGAAGTCGAAGTCCCTTTTAATAAAATTCTATAATTATATGCATTATATGAATATGCATATATATACACACACACACACATACACACACACACACACACACACACACACACACACACACACACACACACACACACATATATATATATAATATAATATAAATGTCATATATGCTTAATATGAAATGTATATGCCATATTGTATATGCAATTGCATATACCATTTTTTCATATACTGCATATATTATGTCAATATTGTATATATGGCATATATTTATGCAATATATACAAAATACATACATATAAATTATTTTACTATAACATATATATTAGAATATAACAACTTTTACGCATGCATGTTATATACAGGATGTCTGCCAATATTTTAAGGTGGATTTCCCTGACTTTTTCCTCATATTTTCTTGATCTTCTACCTGTTTTCCTTGATTTAATTTAAAGTTGCCCAAATTCAACTTCACAAAAATTGACCAAGAGTCGTTTAGAAAAATGCTCTTCAACTGCAAAAATGTAAACAATAATACAACCTACAATAAATGTATCAAGTATTGAAACACTTAATATGGGTTGTATTATTGTTTACATTTTTGCATGTGAAGACTCAAAATTTGCTTGATGCAAGAGAAGTTCATAAAACTATTTGCCAAATAAACTTTTATATTACATGTACTATATACAACTTATTTAAGTTATGTAAGTTTGATGAAGAGCCATTTTCCCTGATTTCTCCCTGATTTTTCTAAAATTCAACCCGATTTCCTAGATTTTTTGCAGATATCTGATTTCCCTAACTTTTCCCTGATTTCACCTGATCTGGCAGACACCCTGTGTGTGTGTGTGTGTGTGTGTGTGTGTGTGTGTGTGTGTGTGTGTGTGTGTGTGTGTGTGTGTGTGTGTGTGTGTATATATATATATATATATATGTATGTATGTATGTATGTATGTATGTATGTATGTATGTATGTATGTATGTAAATACATACATACATACATACATACATACATACATACATACATACATACATACATACATACATACATACATACATACATATACATACAGAAATACACACATAAACATACTACTATACACGCATATATACATTTTAGCTGTATTTTAACTTTTAATAATAGTTAAAATAGAGCTAAAATGTTTAATACAAATACAACAATGGTGTCATCATAAAGATAAATTAAAAACTCAACAAATGTCAAAAATTATATCTGAATATGTAACTAATGGATAAATGTAAAATATTTGTACTTTCCAGCGTAACGGTTATATTAAGAGGTGTAGGAGAGTTTGAGTTTAAAAGTTTACACAGTTATCATGAAATCCAATATTGCCAACCTAGCTGACCCAAGAATGCCACTTATATGGGGTGATAGTGTATACATCCCAGGGTCACCTGGTGCAAATTTTAAAATCTTTTTGGTACGTCTGCGGGAAAAAAATGACTTTGAAGTTACAAAAATGGAAAAAATTTACCTTCATTTTTGACATAGCAAAACTGCTGTAAAATCCATACCATTTGTCATAGACCAATAAAATTTTGTGGCAATGTAGCCTATGCCAATACCAAGATTTGGGTAAAGTTTTATCCCAATCCCTGCAGTATAACAAAAGTTATGGTAGTTTTAGTGTTGATTTTTTGTTGATTTTTTCACTTACAGTGCAAAACTTTTCTGATTATGGCCTATTACAAGCCCCCAGGCCATAATGTGGGTAGCACATGTGCTCTAGTTGAATATACCAACAACATTGTAAAATAAGGATTTTCATGTTCTTACCAAAATTTTTGGTTTCTGGGGTTAAAACTGTTGTTCTTGATTGAGCCCTATTTACAGCATATGCACCTTTTTCTATATAAAACCTTATATGACAGTGCTATTAATGCCCCACAAGCATTCTTTTAACTAAACCACTACCTTAGAAGTTAGTTGAGACATTTTAACAGATTTTTTGATGAAAATTATGAAAACTCTTGACATTTTTTACTCTTGTAAATTTGCGCTTATTCTACACATGGATTTAGCCCTGAGGATTTGTGAGCAAAGCAAAGAAATGTGTTGAAAACCTTTTGCATGTGATTTTTAACTGGTCAACATGTATTGTGTGTTGAAAAACCCATTTCATACATAAAATCACCTAAAAATGCCTAGAATTTCCTTAGTGCTATGTTTTCAAAATCATTATCAAATGTACAACCTGTAAAGTTCAATAAATTTACCCTAACAGTAAATTAATTTCTAAAATTTATTCAATTCTATTCATTTCTTGTGATATCTTGACACTCTTTAATTTATTTGATATGACATTTAAAGCACTGGTCAGTTTCTTATTCTTAAAATGAATATTTTTATCTGCTCTATCATAAGATATACTTAAATTTAATTTTAAAGTTTTAAGTGTTTTAATTTTGCTCTTCATCCATTTTTGTTTCAACAATGATTAGAAAAAAAAAAAGGGTTTGCATAAGAGGAATTAACAATGTCAACCCATCATCATATTTCTGCAAACGTTTCATTTCAGTGCTACAAAACTTTGTTTTTGTAGCACTGAAATGAAACTTTCGCAGAAATATCCAAAATTGTTAAACCTTTTACTTGTAAATTGTTGTATGTGGTAAAAAATTTGTATTTCATTTTTTATAATATAGAAATTGTTAGGCTGAAGTAATAGGATTGATTTAGGTAAATATGTAGCTCTACTTGCAGCAATATGTCATTTATTTGAAATACACCTGCTTGAGTCAATGTGATGTATATGTTAGTGTGTTAAGTTCAAACTATCAATGATGGCAGGATTCTAAAGCTTATCATAATCTTGAAATCTAATCAAAAAAAATCTAGGCATCTCTTATGATGATATTACAGAGTCCGCTAGTAATGTTAATAATGAAATAACATTGTCAGAAATCTTAATATTTGTCAATCATGTTCTTCAATTTGATATTATGGCTAAATTTGTTTAGGTACACAGCTACAATCCACTGACTCCTTAAGATGCCAAATCAGGCAAGAATCCATGATCAGAACAGAAAGTGTGTCTGCATACTCTGCCTCCAAAAATGTGGCCAACAGATGACTGCTTTTCAGGCTGAAAGAGTTTGTCGTATTTACCAGACAAATCTTGATGTGTGTGACTCTTCTGTGCCTCATGGTCTTTGTGAATCATGCAGAACCGCTTAAGACGAAAAGGAAAGGAAAGGATGTTGTTTGCCAAAGTTGTTTAATTTCAAAACTATCCGAGTCAGAGCTAATACACGTAGTCATGTGTGTGACTGCTTAATTTGCAAAATTGGACACTCTAGGTTTCAAGAAAAAGCCTTGCGAACCTTGTGAAAAAATGAAAGTGAATCAAATGCCAGCTGTGAGATGCAGTACCTGCCTCAGCCCATTAGGTAAGGGATTACCACATCATTGTTCACAGCTAAAGTTCAGGGAAAATATACAGAAATTGGCTTCATTAGATGCCAAAGCTGCAGAACAGATAGCATCCGATGTGATTGAAAGTAAGGTAGCATCTCCAAAAGCCACAATTCGTTTGGCAAAAGCATCTGGAGGTCATCCACTCCCTGTGACTCCAGGTACTATGTCAGCAAAAATTAATTATGATATTATAATTTTGTAAGTGATTATTTTAAAATGATAGTTTTTGTAATTTTTGTTTGCTGGCGGTAATGAATGCAAATTTTCTATAGGGTCAAGTGCAGCAAGATTAAATTCTGCCACATCAACATTGACAACCCAAGACCTAATTAATGTACAAATGAACACTGGCCTCTCCAACAATTGGATCAAAAAATAAATGAAAACTGTTTATCAGTCATCAGTCAAGAAGATGGTCGAGCCCAACTTTTATGCCAATTTTCAAATGGCTGGTCAACAACTGAAAGAGTTTTTTAGTTTTACAGACTTAAAAACCACAGATTCCAAAGGTTGTGACACAACCCACGCTGTTGTTCATTGCAAATATTTGTCTGTTCTGGTTAGTCAAATCATTCAATCTAGAGAAACTCCAGGTGGCTACTTTGTTAAATTAGGCATTGATGGAGGAAAAGGTTTCCTCAAGTTTTGTGTCAGTGTTATTGAGAGTTCCACAGAACAAGATAAATCGAACTCACCACCTCAAAGGCGACTTTTGAGTTCCAGAGCAACAAAAGCAACAAGTATGAAAAGACAAATTCTTGTAGCAGTCTCTGAAGATTTGCCAGACACTCATTCTAATATTCAAAAGATCTGGTCACTCATCAATGATTATTGCATGTGAAATCAAAGTTTCCAACATTATTTGTGGACTTCAAACACACTTAAGCATGCACCCTTGTTGTTGGTGTGATCATTGAAACTTTCAAAAAAGTTTAATTTGGTTGTGAATTCATGCTTTAGAAATGTACAAGAAAAGTATTTTTCTTTCAAGATTGATCAATTTAAAGCCACATATTTGGCAATCCAACTAGGAAGCGTCACGCCCAAAATCCACACAGTATTCCACCACATCAAGGACTTTGTAAACATGAAACAATTGCCCTTAGGACAATTCAGTGAACAAGCTGTTGAGACTGCACATCAAAATTTTCACCAGCATTGGTCACGATACAAGAGAGATAAAACCCACCCTGAATACAAAGGAAGGCTGTTCAGTTGTCATGTGGATTTGAATAGCAAACACCTTTAGAAAATTATTAAGAATTTTCATCCATTCAGCTTAATTTTAATGGATTAATATTTATTGTTAGAAGAGAATTTAAGCTCATAAGTAACCATTATGATGAATTATAGTCAATTTCAAAAAAAATATTTAAAACTTATGCCAATCTTATGTCAAAGTTTAGTGCCATTTGAGAATAGTAAGCTGACCAGTGCTTTAAATGTCATATCAAATAAATTAAAGAGTGTCAAGATATCACAAGAAATGAATAGAATTGAATAAATTTTAGAAATTAATTTACTGTTAGGGTAAATTTATTGAACTTTACAGGTTGTACATTTGATAATGATTTTGAAAACATAGCACTAAGGAAATTCTAGGCATTTTTAGGTGATTTTATGTATGAAATGGGTTTTTCAACACACAATACATGTTGACCAGTTAAAAATCACATGCAAAAGGTTTTCAACACATTTCTTTGCTTTGCTCACAAATCCTCAGGGCTAAATCCATGTGTAGAATAAGCGCAAATTTACAAGAGTAAAAAATGTCAAGAGTTTTCATAATTTTCATCAAAAAATCTGTTAAAATGTCTCAACTAACTTCTAAGGTAGTGGTTTAGTTAAAAGAATGCTTGTGGGGCATTAATAGCACTGTCATATAAGGTTTTATATAGAAAAAGGTGCATATGCTGTAAATAGGGCTCAATCAAGAACAACAGTTTTAACCCCAGAAACCAAAAATTTTGGTAAGAACATGAAAATCCTTATTTTACAATGTTGTTGGTATATTCAACTAGAGCACATGTGCTACCCACATTATGGCCTGGGGGCTTGTAATAGGCCATAATCAGAAAAGTTTTGCACTGTAAGTGAAAAAATCAACAAAAAATCAACACTAAAACTACCATAACTTTTGTTATACTGCAGGGATTGGGATAAAACTTTACCCAAATCTTGGTATTGGCATAGGCTACATTGCCACAAAATTTTATTGGTCTATGACAAATGGTATGGATTTTACAGCAGTTTTGCTATGTCAAAAATGAAGGTAAATTTTTTCCATTTTTGTAACTTCAAAGTCATTTTTTTCCCGCAGACGTACCAAAAAGATTTTAAAATTTGCACCAGGTGACCCTGGGATGTATACACTATCACCCCATATAAGTGGCATTCTTGGGTCAGCTAGGTTGGCAATATTGGATTTCATGATAACCGTGTTTAATTAAGGGGTAAAAAAGGCGTTTGAAAGAAAAGAAATGATAAAAAGCTTCACTTAGACCATGCGACTAATTATTAAAATACATTTATAAAACTTACGGGAAACTTTTACGATTCAAAAACACGCTGTACACAGTCGGTTAATGGTTGGCAAGAAATGCCAACAGTTAGCCAACTATAGCCAATACTGGCCCGTCAGTTGGACCAACTAAAGCGTGTTTACTGGGAAAGCACCAAGTTGGCCCGTCAGTTGGACCAACTAAAGCGTGTTTACTGGGAAAAAGAAAAGAAGAAAGAGTAAGAGATTGTTTTTTTTTATAAAATAAAGTTGAGGATCCGCGATAACGGTATTTCAAGGAAAAAAATTGTTATCATTAGAATTTAAGAAAGAAAAGTCGCGCGCAAGCAAATGCATACGCCTAAGATAAATAAGTCAGAGTACTACCAGTACATTGAACCTGGAGGCATTCCTACACTCTTACACACCCAATCCTCCTAACTTTCGAACCACTAACACCCTACCCCATAACCCTAAAACAAAAGGAACAAAACATAAATATAAGTAAAAAAATCCGTCTCACGTTAAGGATAATATTTTGCAAAACCTTTGCGACGAGTTAAAAAAAACGAATTAATTTCCGAAAAATGTTCAAATAGAATAATAGAAATATTAAAAAAAAAACAAAAAAAAAAAACAATATAGATACACAAAATCCATGGCTCGTTATTTACAAAAATAAATTTATTTGATAGTGAAAAGTTAAAAACTTAATCAATCTAAGTAGGACAGTACCGAAAATATTTTCATTATAAAAAAGGATGGCTTTACTTTAAATTAAAAAACAGCCTCCCTTTGCTGGATTAAATACGGGAATGGCCAACTGTAAAAGATGATCTGAAAAATTATGGTTGTAAACCAATGTTTTACTTTCTGAAAAAAATTTAGCCAAGTTCACCTACGAAGTCATTCAGTTTAATTTGATTAAAAACAATAGATGTGTAACCTTCAGAATCTCACTAACTCTTTTGATTTCTAAGATATTTTTTAAAGTTTTTTTCTGTGGTAATCTTCTTATAATCTTCTATCTTCTTAAATGAAAAGAGATTTAATTGGGAATTCAAATATATAATTTATCATTTTTGTAAAAACTGTCCGAAAAATGACGCTGAAATGAGTTTTAATTTGGACAAAGTAATGACTTTACACAAGGATTAATCATTTTGCAACACGAGTCAAATTATGTATCGCATTGACGTATTAATACTTAAAACGCTGCTCAAAATGATCTAACAGTAGCACATTTTACACAGTCTTTCCAGTGTTTCAGGCTATAAACAAAATCAAAGCAGCTACTAATATGCTAACTCACAAGTTATCTTAGAAGTAAAAATCAATAAATAAATGCTCTTCAAAGATTAATAAATGAATGCTCTTCAAAGTAGATCTCTCTAAAAAAAATTACATTTTGTTTAGAAATTTTAAGTAAAGTGTACAAAGTTTATTCCTTACTTTGTGAGACAATAGAATTAAAATAGATTTTGAAGTTTAACATTTGGCCAATCAGAGTTTCGACGTACTCTGAAAGAGTTTGCTTGAAAAATCTAGGCTTTAAAAAATGATTTATAATCGATAATTGTTAATAGATACTTTTTTGGACTATTAGTTATGATATTTTGTTCCTGCCTATTCTATTAACACAGTGGTTTAGAAGACTGAGTCCATTTTTATACAAATTCACAGTTTGATACAATTATACTATTGGGATTATATTTTGTTTGCGATTAATTTGATGAAAATATTAACTTTTTCTAATCAGCATTTTTTTTTTTTTTTTTTTTTTTTTTCTATTAAATTCCTGGTAATATTAAGTTATGTGTTGGTAATAATTACTTTGTTTTATCTTCGCATTTTTATTATGACATCAAGAAAAACGATACAAATGACTAAAAATCAAGATTTTAAGCTCCACTTTTGAAAATTTATTTTAGCTTCTTTCACTTCCCCTTTTGTGGCTTAACCTTCACTAAATATTCCGAAGCCCTTGTTGCGATCCAGCGAACATCCAGACAAATAGACGCCAAAATGACGTCTGTAGTTTACTTTAGAGGAGTTGCTCCAAAAACTCTTACGAAGCCTGTTTTTCATTTTTGTAAAATTATTATTACTTCGTTTTTTTTTCACGTCTTTCGTTATTCTAAGTACTCTTGATCGGCTATTGTGTAATTCGTTTTTACTTGTGAAATTGGACTCGATTTTTACAAATCTATGTACTTATTTATTTTTACCATGCTGAAGAGTTTAGATTTAAGCTTGTGCAAGACAGTATGCACTTTCCATTGTTAAAAGATTTTATGGGTTAAGTTTGTTTACTTATTTCTTTGATTTACTACACAAATAATTTCTTGCGGATGAACCTGTCCGTAAATCGTAGAAATGGCGGTTCGGATCTTGGCGTTTATTTCTTGTCCCAAAATGTAGCTTTTTTTAGGATAAAGCCAATTTTCAGAATAAGTTCCAAACAATTAATAAGGAATTTTGTAACCGTGATCAGATTCTTATGGGTATTCAAGCTCTGCTGTACTAGGTATTTCAAAGTTGATGGATATTTTCTTTTAATTAAATTTAACTAATCAAAACCATCAACTTGAAATGCTCTAACTATTTTTGTCTTCCAATGCTTAATTACTATTATTTTGTTTTCCAATTCTTTATTGTTATTATTTTGTTTTCCAATACTTAATTATTATTTTTTTGCAACAGATAAATTTTTGCATGCGTAATAAAAAGGGCCTTCATGCTGTTGCAAAAAAATTTTTTTGCCAATCAGATCAGGGTATGCTATGATGCCAATCACTTTTCTTTTTCTTTTCTTTTTCTTTTTCAAAAACGCTTTTTTAAATACAACTTCAACCTTTTTAGGGCGATTTGGAAAAAATCAGCCTAAACATTTTTAAATCGAGCAAAATTTTATTTCTCAAGAATTATTATAAAAATACGGTAATCATTTAATTTTTTCTCAAGAAATATGATCAAAATACGGTAATCATTTAAATTTTTCTCAAGAAATATGATCAAAATACGGTAATCATTTAAATTTTTCTCAAGAAATATGATCAAAGTACGGTAATCATTTAAATTTTTCTCAAGAAATATTATCAAAATACGGTCATCATTTAATTTTTTTTTTCAAAATAATCATTGTGATTTTAAGTAGTTAACAAGCTTAGTAATTCAATTTAAACGAATAATTCTTCGTAAACTAAATTCCTTCGATTTTAGGCTTCGATTTTTGTTAGATCAGGTTTGAATCATTTGAATTTTATCTAAAAGATTCAACTTGATTTATCACTAATTTACAAAAAAACTTAAGATGTAATAGCTAGCATATTATATATAATAACTTAGTGTATTTAGTTTAGCTTTTCAACATAACATATTTAGGTTTCCAGTTACCAAGTTAGGTAGCTAAAGTTTGGCGCAAAAGTTTTTACACAATAAAAAACACAGCTTCATTTCATTAATGAAAACTTCTCTGTAAACAGTGATTATTATATCAAAGTATTTTACCAGTTCCCTATGCCTAAAAATGCAATTTTGATCCAAGATGGCGCAAAGTGCCATACATCAAAGACTGCAATGGCGTAGATGAAGGAGAACATCACAAATTTTTCAACAGATTGACTAGGAAACTCTCCAGACCTAAATCCTCTGGAAAATTTCAGGTCTTAATTAAAAGATAAGGTATATAAAGAACCTATTGCTCAAACAAAGGACCAGCTAGTTTCCAGGATTAAAAACGAATCGGAGAATATACCTGCTCAATATATCCAAAACTTGTACGAAAGTTTTTGTCATAGAATTTTGGACTGCTAGCAGATAATGATGAATTTTAACATTTTGTTAATAAGTTAATAATATTGTTTATCATCGTGTACCTTTGACTACATTTGACTATACCAAGTAAAAAGAATTTAGAATTAAGTAGAATTTCAGACTTTTTTCATTACTTATTCATATGGGCTGAGGGGAGCAGGGGGGGCATTTTTTCCTTGATTTTTAGCGACGTTGATGTCCCCTTTTTGACTGTTAATCAACCAGCAATTTTTATTAAAAATCAAAAAAGACGCAAATTTTTTTAAGTTTTGACATATCTAAGAAACCACTCGCTCTTTATATCAATTGCTTCCTATTTGATGTTTTAAGAATAAATAAGGCTCCGCTCTTACTATTTGCACGATTTAAGTGCCCTTTCTTTGTTTAGCTTCTCCTACCCATAAGACATTTCAACAGTTTTAATTCGTATGTTTACTTGAAATGCAAAAAGGTCATTTTTTTACGTATTAAACAATAAAAAGAAAGATTAAAATTTGTGTCTGCATCCTTGGTCCTAAGATCAAGAGTTGTCACCCCGATACAACAAGAGTGAAAAACCCACATAGAACCAATATTGATTTTATGCTCTCTCTGCTAACAAGAGATCAATTGTGGAAATTTTTCTTAGTTTTTAAAAAAGAGAGGTCCATGGATTCATTAAAAAAGAAAACCCGTGAAGTTCTTTAAATGTTCGTAAAAGCCTAGGTTTTAATCAACTCAAATTTTTTTTCAACAATTATGCTTTAAATTACTTCTACTTAACTGAGGTTATATCAGTCATGGTTATGCATAAATAATATTAAACTACCTTAAAGTTGATTGTTTTCAAATACTACAGTATTATTAAAAACTCAAAAAAAAAAAATTTTTATAACATAAGTAAATGGCAAAACAAGTTTAGCATGTACTTAAATTTAAACATGAATCTATATTTAGCCCCAAGCTAAATTTAGGCATACCCTTGTTTACATTGACAGCGTTTATCTAAAAATATAGTGTAGACAATGTCTCCACTGTCATAACTGTAGAATATAGGATGAACGTAATTTGAGCTTACTGAAGACTTAAACAAAAAAGTTAAAAAAAAAACACTTAATTCAGTCAGCTGAGAAGTGTTTTTTTAAGAATTTCTTATATAAGCTTATCTTAAGCTTGTGTGAGTATAATTTCGACATTTATTATTTTTGCACAAAAAGGATTGTTATACTTGTGAAAAAAATCAAAAATATCATGGCGACGTTCGATCAATGTTACCACTACTGTAATAACAATATAAAAAATTTAAGGGAAGAAGCAAAAAGCAAACCGTTTGAGTTATTTGGATCAATGGATTAAAAGAGATACAAAAAATTATTTCATAAGTAAATGATTACAATCTGATTTTACAATAAAGATTGTTTCTTCTGACTTGTTCGATTTTCTTTAGCAAAAGTAATATTTCTAAAAGAAAAAATTTACAGGCCATTAATCTTAGAAGATTGGTATCTCACATTTCACTCATTAATCATTTCATATCTCATTTACGAACATCATTTTGTAGAAATATCATACTAAATTAAAAAAACTGTAAGAAAAAGTTCACAAAAATTTAAATAAAAACCTTAAAGATTGTATTGCGAAAGAAAATGAAAGTAAAAATTGTGTATTAGTGTTTGTAAAAACTATTTTACCTTACAGATGTTCAGATGTTCGGCACGGGTGTACTTTCCATTAACTGAATCTGACAGTTCATTCCTGATATTTTTGCACTAAACCACGTTTCAAAACATAAAAATACGCATACATACATATATACATACATACATACATACATACATACATACATACATACATACATACATACATACATACATACATACATACATACATACATACATACATACATACATACATACATACATACATACATACATACATACATACATACATACATACATACATACATACATACATACATACATACATACATACATACATACATACATACATACATACATACATACATACATACATACATACATACATACATACATACATACATACATACATACATACATACATACATACATACATACATACATACATACATACATACATACATACATATAATATACATAAATATATTTATATATATGTATACATATATGTATATATGCGTGGATGTATGTATATACTTGTGCGTGTATATATGCGTATATATATGCTTATTTCTACATATACATATACGCGCATATATATATATGTATGCATGTACATGCATATATAAAAGTAAGCATATATATACGTATGTATGTATATATATATATATATATATACATATATATATGAAGCGTTTCAAAACATAGAAATGCGCATATGCATACATATATATATATATATATATATATATATATATATATGTATGTATGTATGTATGTATGTATGTATGTATGTATGTATGTATGTATGTATGTATGTATGTATGTATGTATGTATGTATGTATATATATATAAATATATATATAAAAAGCTTTTCAAAACATAGAAATACACATATGCATATATATATTTGTGTGTGTATATATATATGTGTGTGTGTATATATATATGTGTTTGTATATATATATATATATATATATATATATATATATATATATATATATATATATATATATATATATATATATGTATAAGTACATGCGTATTTCTATATTTTGAAACGTTTGTATATTTTTATTCACAACTTAGGAAATTGGATTCATGAGAGATAATTTTAAATATACCATACCGTATCTTGAGACATAAACGAATATATGTTGCACAACTCTATCAATGTACTGTTGTTTTCCTTTATTAAAGACATTTGCTGGAGAGCTTTTAGGCAAAAATCGCACTCCCTTTTTGGATGTGTTTCTTTATTTGGCGTTCTTGTTTTTGGGCCTTGACGAGGACCTATCAACCAATATAAAAGATAAGCATCGGTGTTTACTTTTTCGATTTTTAATGAATAGTAACGAATAAAGTTCAATGTCAGTCTTTTAAAGTAAATCAAATTTTTTAAAGTCTTCTAGAAGAGAACTCTTTATGCGTTTAAAACAGCAAGGTATTTGGGCATGACAAGTTAATACTCATACATAAATTTAATTTTTAAAATTTGTTACCAAAATTATTCTAATGGTTTTAAGCGAATTGCAGTTCTGAGCAATTTCTTGAAGGGTTGAAATGAACTAATATAAATTACGAAAGGTATCGCTTTTTTTTTTTTGAATTTTTAAACTTTGTATGTCTAAATAAGTGAATCATCTAAATTCGATTTTTATTTCAAATTACTGATATAAACGTTCGTACTTAAATATTAAATTGAAAAACTAAAAGCGATTGGTTGTTAACAGAATTAACATCATACTTTGTGTAATAGAAGGAATGTAGTTTGAAAACCAATCTTTTAATACTAATAATATTTCTAAAAGGTTTTTATATAAAACTTACTCCGTTATTAAAAATGAAAATGAAATTTTGTCAACGCGTCTATTATTAAAAATGTAGAAAGAAAACGTACCTTGCTCATCAGAAAAATGAGGTAATACAATTAAAGCTATCATAAAAATTATTCTGTTTTTTAAAGCTTTCATGATTTATGAGTTTTGTGTCTTAGATCACTGGTTTTCACTGGTTTTTCCTCTGGATATAATTTTTCCTCTGGATTTCACAAAACCTTCTTCCTTTAAAGTAAATAAGAGGCAAATATTTGTATAAACTTTGTCGTTTAAATAATAAAAAAACACCCCCACATGAAATAATATTTCGCACAAAATCATAATAATTTAAATTCTTATGGATTTTTACCATGTGACAACTTAGCGTTTATTGGTTGAATATCAAGCAAATATAGAAACTGTTTTTACATTTTTTTTTTTTTTTTTTTTTTTTTTTTTTGTACTAACGACTACTATGTGCAGTGTATATGAAAAATAATATGGAAAACACCCTTTATAGTTAATAGGGTACTACCCTATTTTAATCAAACTTGTTGATAATAGAAAAAAGAGTATATTCAAAGTTGTCCTTGTTCTTTGTATTCGGGTTTGTTTATGGTATTTTAAGGACACTCAACTCTTTTAAAATCATTTTCGATAATCTTTATATTGCTAGGTGTAACTTCTGATGATAGCAGCAAAATTGGATGCAAAAACAAGTCTGTCCTTCTGAGTTTTTATTTAGAAAAAGTAAGGAAATCTATTTATTGAGAAACATCTCTTAATCTTCCATTATTCTTTATAAATTAGGTGTGTTCAGAAATTTCTTTATTTTTATCGTGTAGCTATAGGAACCGCATTTAAGGGAAAACATAAACTTTCCATGCGACATAAGTGATACTGTAAAAGGTGTCATTAAACAACTTAATGTAACCGTAACCAAGTCCAATAGCGTTTTGCATCATTAATTAACTTGAGTTGAGATTAGTTTAATTGCTTTACAATAGGATCTCTTCTATTAGCAAATCGAGCTATTGAGCAATTCAACTTTTCTGATTATTTCTAGTTCAATTTGTATAGGTGTTTTTTGTGCGTATGTTCATTCGTTGTTGACCAACCTTTTTCACACTATAAATTGGGTTTGTTTGAAATTTGGTCAAAAATTCACCAAACTGTTAAAATCTTTTGATCTTAAAAAAGATACACATAAACTCTCAATAAACTTTTAGTGTCGGTTTAAGGTTGTTTTACTTACGAGTGCCAGTACAGAGACCGGTTATTTACTAACTGATTTGACAGAAGCAGTTAAACTATTTCCTACTTTGATAGACTTTTCTTCCTTTCAAGAACAAGAACGTTTATTAAGCTTTTCGATTGCTACTTCAACTGACTGAGAACGATCATCAATCAACATCGCTTCGCTACTTTTAGGTCTAAATAAAATTATTTTTAAAGTTGTTGGTTTTGGAGTGGCTTACGCCTTTTCTATGTTTATTTATCGCGTTATACTTTAATTCTAGTGTTGATTATTGCGGCTTCATAGAACTTCCCGTATCTTATAAAATATAATAGCAAATTACGGTATTTTTGATTAAAAAATATAAACTTGCTACGCAACTAAGTTGCAACAAACTTGAGCATAAAAAACACTGAAATTGTATCTAAAAAATGTCGAGCCGTCCTTAAATTATGTAATCAATTACTAGTGGATATTAACGTACAATTCTTACAACCCACTTTCAAAAAAATCTCATTATTAATAAACGGCCGAAATAAAATTGGGTGCACTCTATTGATAAGTTTGCAAGAGACTTAAAGGCATCATAGTTTGCTAGATAAACTCGGAGAAAACGGTTGGTAGGCAAAGAAAACCAACATATTTATGATAAAGTGAAAAATAGCAGAACAAATCCAGAAGGAAATCTACTGCTTCATTTCTGCTTGGGATTGTAATAATAAAAAATAGAAATGAAAAGCCAACAAACTTTATTTTAACATATTTAAAATGTTGTAAATGTTAAACAAACCTAGTTCAAGGATTTGTTTAAAAATAAAGGATATTTAAGCAAATATAGAAATCTCTAAGAAGCCTCGTAAAAATTACTCATGTATTAATGCAAAAATGTTTTTTTTTAAATTAATACCCAATGACCATTGTTTACTTTTGGATGCATTTTACTCCGCCTTTATTTGCGTTATGTGTGTTTCAGGTTGCCCTATAAGTGTGTGGTCTTACACCGGGTGGGCTTATAACCGGGTTTTATTCGTAAAAGTTTTCTTATTGTAAAGTAATTATTTACACATTCCAAACCAGCATCTAATGCTTTAGGAGCTAAACTCAATAAATTAGACTTGCCCAGTTGTTAAAGAAATCTACAAGTTCTCAAATAATTATTAAAATGTGCAAAAACCTTTTTTTCCGACATAAAAATAATTAACTAAATCATAATAATTAAATGGAAAAATGAAATGAATGTTTAATCTGAAAAGTAAATGGAATCATAAAATAGAGAATATTTATAAGAAATTTATTTAATTTACGTGTGTAGCTGTCAAGTTTTGATGAAAAGTTAAAGATAAATCTGTAAAAAAATGATTAGCTACACAAATATACATTTTAAAAAAGTTGCTTTCAAGCAAGGAATATAAATCGTCTCACGATACTTCTTTATTATTCTCTTGAGCAATTTTACTCAGTATTTTGCGTGACTTTTCTGGTTTCTATGGTAATTAGCATTTAGAATGTGCCTACAACTTTTAAGTTTTAAAGTTCGTTCGAACGAACCAATCAACGTGGGGTTGATATTATAAAACAAATACGTATGTATTTACACGAACTTTAACCCCCAGGTCAATTTTATAGAACTTTCGCCTTTAAAATTTCATTTTGTTTTTTTATTTATTTTTTTTTGTGTTCAATGATAGGTAATAGCAATAAAAAAAGCTTAACAAAATAATCTTTTTAAATGTTTAAACTGCATATTATTTCAGAGGAATTACATTTTATATTTCATAGTAGTACTATATATCGAAAAACAATTTCACTAAAAGATAAAGTAATAAATTAAAACATTCCAAAAAAAAAGTAAATTAATCTGCTGTGGCTTTAAAGACACAAAACTTACATGTCAGATAAAAACATAGGCGCCGAATCCACGGGGGCAACAGAGGCAGTGCCCCCCCCCCCCCCGGAAATTTATACTAATAATATATTATCACGGATTATAACGGGGGCGAATAGATACTCTCGCCCTCATGATAATCCGTGATAATATATTATTAGTATAAATTTCCGGAAGGTGGGGAGAGGCACTGCCCCAGTTGCCCCCGTGGACTCAGCGCCTATGGATAGTAATAGTCATCAAATAGAATAATTCTCAATATTACAAATGTGACAATTTTTTTTGTTAAATTTCCAACTTAACTTCATGTTTTGTTTGTTTTGTTGCTTTGCAGGAGTGAGTTTATTTTTTATATTAACCATTCCAATTTGTTTTTTGCATTAGTTCTTTATCAAGATCCTGAACTTCATTTTACTGCATTTTTGTATTTTGTTTATTGAGAGATATTTTGTTTATTGAGAGATATTTTGTTTATTGAGAGATATTTTGTTTAAGATTTTTTTTAAATCTCTTTTAACTCCGATGCCTTAGCTTTTTAATAATGATGTTATTTCTACCCACAAAGATTTCTTTTTTTTTTTAGCGAGACACCATCTAACGTTTTTTTTTTTTTAGCGAGACACCATCTAACGTTTTTTTTTTTTTTTAGCGAGACACCATCTAACGTTTTTTTTTTTTTAGCGAGACACCATCTAACGTTTTTTTTTTTTTTTAGCGAGACACCATCTAACGTTTTTTTTTTTTTAGCGAGACACCATCTAACGTTTTTTTTTCCATCTTGTTATAATCTTTAATTATATTGATCAGAAGTTATTTTTTTGATGACTAAAAATTCGTTTTTTAAAATTTATTTTATAAATGTTTAAAAAATCAGCAAAAGATCAGTTGGAAAGTGGATTTAGAATTTTTTATATGATAAATATTTCCGATCTACCACCGCAGTGAATTAGTTAAAACATAAATTACAATTTTACTGTAGCGAAATGAATCACATTTTACCATGACGCTTTTTTTTCTCGATGTTTTTGCTCTTTTTCTGTATTTTCCATGTATTTTATTTCTAATGGAACCTGGTAAAAATGGAGATTAAAGAGGTATTGAACACCCAAAGCTCGTCTATATGGTGTAAGGACGGGAATTTTGTGGATTTTTTGTGTGATGGTGTCAATAATGTAAAGGCGGGGTTTTCTATGAGCGGTAGATGGGAATGTGAGTAGCACAAATAGTAGCGTAGCGATGGTGCAAGTGTAGTGTTTTTGTGTAGCGCGGAAATAGAGAATGTGAGAACTGTATAACTTTTCCATAAAAGTATTAGTCCATCAAGTAACAATAGTGATGATACTTAAATGTAAATATATACAAAATAACAGTACTTACCACTGGTCTTTCTTTCTTACTTATATTACTTAATAAATATTCTCAACTATTTACTTCATAATAATATTCTCCTTAATATTAATATATAAAGATAATAATATGATAATACCGAAAATAATATGCAATCAAAGTCACTCAAATATTTTCTCTTACTACCTTTGGACTCTTGTTAAAATTTTCTTTCTATATAAGAATTATTCTCACTTTGAAATCTTCTTTTTCTCTTTTTCCAAAAAGCACTTTTTAAAATTTCTCATCAAAAAAAATTCTCTTCTCATAAAATTTTCTTATCAATCTCTCAATAACTATTTTTCATAAAATTCTCCTTAAAAGGAGAATCACCTCAAAATCTTTCTCTTAAAATTCTCCCCACAAGGAGAATATCCTCAAAACCTCTTCTCCAAAAATCACTTCTAAATCCTAATATAAATCCTTCTAAATCCCCCTAAATCCCGAAAGATTTTCTCAACCGTTCTTTTTCTATCTGTCTACAGATGTTTCTTGAATTCTAGTATAGACAATGGATTTCATCTTAAAATGACGTAAATTATTAAATTGTTTGCAGCTTTTATACTGTCCTAAGCAGCCGTCAGAAAAATAAATAACTTTTTTGATTATTGGACAAAGATTAGTTTTGATGTAATCAATTGTTTGATGCATAACTTCATGGATAAATCTAACATCATGAATTAAATCATCTGAGATTACGCAAAAAAAAGATGCCTCCAATTTCTCTTTCATTAAATAGATGACAATTGGGTAAAGGAAAAATTGTTTCTTGCTTCAATCTCATCTTATACTACAAACGTGTAATTCTCTGCAAAATTTCCCAAAACAATTTTTTCCTCAGGCCTAATTGTCTTTTTAAGATGCTTTAGATAGCTTGATTTGCAATAAATGAATGAGAAGTAATTTTATCAATCTTTTCACATAAAAGCTCAATGAACTCACTTAATGGAAGCTTCATTGTTAATAGGTCATAGTTGCTATCCACAATTTAAAATTTACTGCTGACTGCTTCATTTTCATCACTTTTCTAATCACCAATTAGTGTCAGATAAAGTTTTAAAAAATGTTGGGCATCTTGTATGCCGGTAAGACTGTTGCATCGGTGAATCATGCAAACTTTTGATTCTCTGCTGTAGACAATCTTATCAATGATTTAATTGCCTGCAACATTCAATAACAATTTGAAATTTTGGTGTATTATACACAAACACACACACATAGAATGTGTACCTTTTGGACTAGCAAGAATGCACCATTTAAGCCGAAGACTGCAAAATTCGGAAATTCCAATTTTTTGGTCTGGGTATCTTTATAGATTTCCTTCAGGTTACACAAAATCAATTTTTTAGACATGTGTTTATTTCGCCCAATACTAATGTAGTCTTTTTAATCAGACATTTGTCTTAAATACTCATCATCACAGTAAAAAAGGTTTACAAGTTCTAAAAAATCCTGGCTGAATTGATGTTGTTTAACCACATTAGGGTATGCTCAGGGTTTTGCCTATTTGCTCATGCAACAACTTTCCCTTCTGAATTTCGGAAACTGAAAACTCTTTTGCTGCTTTTCTGACAGACTAAAATTTTGGGGCTAATGTCAAAATTTGAAGTTGCTGCCATCTGTTAGAAACTCTAAGTTTTTCTTTCATGCAGTCAACAAGGTAATCTCGTTTGGAACTTCAATCTTATCTGGTACAGCAAGATCAGATTCAGTGACATTCAGAACAGTTGCAATTTTCCTAGTAACTGCTTCTTCAACTTGTTTTAAATTTCTCTTGCCAAGTGAAGGTTTGTTAGAGGATTTCACCGAATAAACCTTTAAAGGAGAAACTTCAAGTTCACTCAAGCTAACGTTGAGCAACGATTTTGTTGACTCTAGCATAATTTCTATCTCTGTATTATCTTTAATCTTCATCTCGTCCACATTTGATTCTTCACCTGATGCTAATTTATATCTGCATTGTGGACAAACTTTTCACCTGGTACCATGAATTTTCCTTTACTGCATTGTGACTTTACCGTATCCAAGTTGTTTTCAAGAAGACTGGCTGCAAAATAAAATGAACCTGTAATATCTATTACAAAGAAGTTTAAAAAAGACATCTAAAGGTAAGAGATTGTTTGATGCCTATTTGTTAAACTTTAAAATGTTAGCTAAAATAATCTGTAAATGCATATTTAAGAAAAAAAATCATCTGCTATAAATACCTATCCTAGCTTTTTATGAGCATTAAATAGATTGCAGCATTGTGTTACTTCCGTTGCATAGAGCTTCAAATGAACATGTTTATGATGGAGACAAGTTGTTGATTTGACGTTGATTATTGGTTGCCCAGTCCTTCACATTAATATTTCTCTATCATCATTAGGAAGGTTTTCAAAGTATTCAATTCTAGGCAAGGGTGTGCATTTGTCTTCGCCATTTTAAAATTTGGATTCAGCACACTCAAAAATGGTTAGGTTTGGTTCCACTAGAGTTTGAATTATTCAAAAAAAGGTGATGCTATAAAATTCATCATGGCAGACGTGAACAAAAAATATGGCATTCTAAGGTAATTTTCAAAACATCATAACTTTTGAACTATTTGGAGTTGGGAGCTCAAATTTTGCATTTTTTCATGTTTCATTGATAGGTACCATTAGTTAAAATTTAATGGAAATCTGAGGGGTTGGTTGGAATGACTGTCCTACTTTTACATGGAATTACCTTGTAGCCACCTTTAGTGGTAATAACCGCTTTATAAAGTTGTGGGATTCTCCAGAACAAGTTTTCCAATATTTAAAAGTCTTTTTTATGCCACTCACTTTTAAGTTTTTGCACCCTTAGGCATTAATTTTTTGACATTTATAATTCATCCCATAAAAATTCAATTGGGAAAAAAAAAAAAAAAAAAATCGGGTGACTGGGGCGGCCAGATCATTCTTGATTATTTTATCGATTTCTAATTTACTTAAATAATTACTACAATGTTTTTCACCAACTTTTCTTCGAACAAATACTCGGACAATATTTCTTCAAACCAAAAATTTGGAATTTTAACTCGTCGGTATAAAGAACACGTTTCAAGTCACGAACACTCAATTGTTTATGTTGTTTTGCCGATTACAGTTTTCATTTCTTATTTTGGGGGTGAAGAAGTGGTTACCTTGCGGCTATTCTATTACCAAACCCTGCTTCTATCAATTGCTTCTTCACTGTTTTTACAGGTATTAGTTCTTCTCGGAAAGTGTTTATACTATTTGTAATCTATGGTGTAACTAATAGTCTATTTCTTTTACTAGTGGTAGCAAATCTTCTGTCTTCAGAAGCAGAGGTAATTCGCTTCATTTCCATTTTCTTTCTTCTTTTTATAAAATTCCATACAGCTGAAGAAGAAATTTTTCATTTTTTTGCAATTTGTCTTATTGAATATTTTTCTCACGACTATGTGAATTTTGAACATTGTGTTTCTACTGATATATCGCATTTTCTTGCCATTTTTTATTAAAAATATCAACTTCAATAAAAATAACAAAATTACAAACTTCACTCTGGCGAAACGAAGGAACAGTTAAATGTTTATGTTTCGCAACGTCTATAACTTTAACATGAACACCGGCCTGGAAAACCGCGGAAGTTATCATAGTTTATTTAAAGAGGATATATTTAGGTAAAGAAAACGTTAACACCCACTTGAGATAATATAAAGATAATATAAAAACATATATTGTTAAATTTATAATTTTTTTCTTAAATTATCGATTCTCGTTTAAATCACCATGATTTATTAATGTTACAAAAATAAAAAAAAAGAAATATAATATCACAAAAATAAAAGTAAAAAAAAGCAAAAAATTAAGTTTAAGCATTTTTTTAAAAATCTCTCCGTCGTTCAAATAATTATGGACGGGAATGTATTTGTTTGTGTTTGTTTGTGTTTGTGTGTGTGTGTGTGTGTTTGTGTGTTTATAAATATATGTGTGTGCGCGTGTGTGTGCTTTTGTGTTTATAAATATATGGGTGTGTGTATATACACACACACAAATCATGTATTAAGTCTGCTGAAGGTTTCATTGTGCAATAAACGCTTCATCAATTCTGAAACTGAGCAAAATTGGACAGAAAGCGAAAGGTGCTTTCGATTCTTGCATTGCTTCGCTGAATAATTGACGTCATTATCTTGGTGGCGTTTATCTTGCTGCGTTAAAAATAGCCGTTTTAGCTATAAGTTTTCTCTTGCAGAGAAGTAACAAACGGCACAGGATTGGTCTAAACATTGCTTTAACATAAATTTCGGGCATTTCTATTAAAATTATTATTATATTATTCGAGAGCGTCTGTTCGGAACCGCGCTCTATTAATTTTGAAAGAGCCAGCCAAGAGCTGTATATTTTAGCAATTCGAAAACATTTCAGTTCATTTAAAAAGTCAAAGAGCTTTGGTTTTCGATTTTGACTGAAAGTGTGGACACCACTTTAAAATTCATGGCTTATGTCCTTTCTATTTGATCTTTATTCCGATACAAAGATAATTTATTTTGAAAATAACAATAATTCTAATTGTGATTGATTTTTTTTCTTATAGGCGATTTTTCTTTTTTGATCTCCACACCTTTGATCATAATTTTTTACGCAGAACGTACGCAGAACATACGCAAAAAAAAAAATGTGATTGTGCATAGCAACTCTTTACAAATCGAAACTTCATATTTGAGAAGGAAAAGTCAAAATAATCTAATGTCATAAATATCACAGTTAAAAAGTGTGACACATGCTGAAAATAAATAATTTAAAATGTAGACATATTATCTTATTGATGAAGAATGTATTTTCCATCCCGATTTATACGTAAAATAAAAAAAAAACACCTCGTTAAGTTAATAATAAGACGCAATAAGAGAAACCGACAGAAAAAACCATAATTAAGGGTTTGAAAAACTATAAAAAGGAAAAATTTGAAAGAAAATTAAAATAAGACTTGTTAGAGAGGCCAATTTATTTTACATTTAGGTGGTTCATTCACCATTTAGAGATTGAACAAGTAAAGCAACGAAGCATTATTTGCAGAGCAAAAAGAGATATCTTAAAATGTCCGTTGAGGAAATTGATATTGAGCACTTTATTGATGTTTCGATTGACGATTTGGTTGAGAAGGAGAGGAGAAAGTCGAAACAACATTCCTTAAAGAAGATTTTTGTAAAAAAAAAAGACAACCAAATCCAAAGCAAAGAGTCAGCTCAATGTTTAAAATTGCACTTGGAAAATCTTAAAAGTACAAGCAAACTTATAGCAAACCATCAGAACAGTGATAGAAAAAATTGCCGTAGGGATGCCATCTCCGAAAACGATGGACAAGAAAGGGAATTGGTCAGGCAAACTTTAAAAAATGTTGTCAGAGACGCAATAGTTGACGAATACATATACACATGAAAATGAATCAGTTTATCATACTCAAAATACGTCTTCAGAAATACAGTTTTTGAAAGTCGATGTTTTATAAGTTCTTCTGTATTCTGCTACAACTGCAACTTTTTCAGCATGTGCTTTAAATATGATATTTCTGACAAGTTACTTTTTCTTTTCTAAAAATAGTTATATAAATTTAACAGCACTTATATGAAACTTTATTATTATAACTATTTATTGATAATAAAACCTGCATTGCGTTTATTATTTCAACCATAGTGATTAAAAATCATGATGCGAGTATTAAAAGAATTCCGTGATTTTTGATAAATAATTTCATGATGATAAGAATTGGGACGGTTAAAAAAACGTTCAAATTGTCATATTAACTGTTACTGTTTCTATAAATGCTATAGTAACAAAAGCCTCTATTTTTAAACTTTTAAAGAGTTATAAATATTCCAGAAACTGTAAATGATCATTATAAACCAGTTATTTAGATATTATGATCATTATTAAATCATAGGATCTTATTATCATAATATGATGAGAAACAAATATTTATTTTATAATTAATGTTGTATTTATCATTATTATACAATTGTTCTTTTATGTTTATTAATTTGTAATTATTATTTTATCATTGATATTATCATTTAATAATTATTGTTTTAAGATTGTTTCTATGTCATAACTATTGTAGAATTATAACTTTATTAATTATTGTTATATCAGAAAGAGTTCAAAAGATGAGGAAAGTGGTCATCTAAAAAATTTGCTTAGAAACAATTGAAGCAATGTAGCAAATAAGACCAAGTTCTTAGCTCAGGGAAGCCTGTGCTCGAAGTTGCAACAAAAAACATTGTTTTTGAGCAGCTTCAATAGGTAATGTAAAACATTTGAAGAGAGCTTCACCTCTTTAAATTTTCAATGAAGACAACCTTTATTTGTTAGACTTTCCATATCAATATTTATTATTATACCTTACGCAGATGAATCACAGATTGTTGAATAGCTTATAGAACTTGTTTGGTTACTTCAAGCTTTTGGCATTTTAACTAAACACAGGCGTCACATGTCTATGTAAATCTTTTTTTAAAAAATAATACGCGAATGAATGGTTAATAGAAATCATACATTGCACCGTGCACCTCTACGTATGCAACTAAGTGTGCGTCTAAAAAATACTTACTGAACATTATCTGATCTTTAATCAACGTAATCTAAAAATTTTAAAGGTTATATAAAATATTTTTAAAAGCACACGCTCTACTCCAAAACCATTATTTAAACAACAATTACTTTCGTTATATATATATATATATATATACATTTTTTTTTGGTCATATATTCCGATGATCTCGCTTCATTGATAAAATTGTGACATTTCCTGAACGACCGTAAATAAGAAATGTCGATGAGGGAGCGCAATTTCGGAACCTGTGACACAGTTATAAATAGAATCATCAATAAAAGATGTTCAGTTAGAGTTATTTCCTAAAGGTTAAAAAGTAGCTAAAGATTGTTTAACATTTGACGGAATCGGTAGAATTAACATTAATTTAAGGAGCTATTAAGTCAAAATATTTGGTAACCTTTTCTTAATATTTTGCATTTTGATCTATATTTTATACAGATATAGAAATTCACTCATGAAATAAATATATTTGCTTAATGAATTTAAAATTGTTTTCCATAACGACTTGCCGAACAAAAATAATAAACCCATTTCGAATTTCAAACTTAAGTTGATTATTTCCATGTGTCTGACTCTATTCCAAAGTATCACTGCGTTGAATAATTCAAATTTCGAAACAAATTTCTGAATTTCTCACTCACACACATTCCTAATTCTAGCATATATATAGATTAAAATTTGAGAAGACCCATTAGAATACCATCGGCTTGGAACAGAGACTTCATCACAGTTACATTATATCTCACATAAGGACAAGCACATGCAACAAAGAACTCATATAAAAAGGAAGATTTCGCATAAAAAAGATCTAATATAAATATCTTGTTAAATTTTAATTCAGACCTTTCTTATATAAGATCTTATCTAATATTTTGTTAAACATTTACATGAGTTCTTCTTTCAAATACTCATTTAAATCATCAGCAAAAAACGAAAAACTTATTTGGTTTTACATTTTTTTATATGTATTTTTTTATACATATATATATAAAAAAAAAATACACATACATACATACATGCATACATACATACATACATACATACATACATACATACATACATACATACATACATACATACATACATACATACATACATACATACATACATACATACATACATACATACATACATACATACATACATACATACATACATACATACATACATACATACATACATACATACATACATACATACATACATACATACATACATACATACATACATACATACATACATACATACATACATACATACATACATACATACATACATACATACATACATACATACATACATACATACATACATACATACATACATACATACATATATACACAGCATAGTTTTAGATTGAAATAAAAAAGTGTGTTACGGTTACGTAACAAAACTTTTTGTTTTTGACCCACGGTCGGTATGGAAAAACTTACTCAACTAGCTTTGAATTAAATATCTCAAACAAAACAAATTTGTAACCTAAAACGGCGGTTAAAATTAAAGCGCCATTCTTGGGAACTTATTTCTTTGCAATCGAAACTCAATAACTCAAGCGAAACGGACAGCAAGTACATAAGGTTCGTCAGTATTTCTGATCGGTGTGATCATTGATCGTTTTTACTTCCGAAGGAGAGGGCGAGGCTTTTTTATTCTTGTAATTGTTTAAACGCGCCTTTTATTTGACGCATAAAATTCGCATGTTTATTGTCAAAACCTTGTGAAGCTCCATTTCAAAGTAAAATATGTAAAGATTAAATAAATTTATGTAAAATAACTTTTTTCTCGTATTTAAATGATATAATTAAACATAACTAGAATGGTTATATTGCTAATCATGTTTATTTATGTATATAAAAGTATTAATTTTAAGATATCTATGTTGACTTAAATGCATGTCTATTGTAACTTAAGATTGAGAAATCGATGCACATAAAAAAACTGCAAAAACATAGTTGTATAAATATGTATAAATATGTATAAATAACATGTATAAATAACATAATTTTTTTTGTGCACAACCACAACAAAAATGTCAGGTGATTTGGCTTTGCATCTACCGATTCATCCTTTTGGAAAAAACCTAGTGAAAAAGCAATACTTTTCGTAAACTTTGTTAGTAAAGAAAATATTGATATATATAAACAATTGAGTGAGAAAAGTTTTATAGTGCTCAATTAATCGCATTACAAACGGTTACTGAATACTCTATCAATATATTTATTTCGTCTACAAAAAACATATGGTACTAAGAAATTTTCTATTTCCTCTAGCAAAACACATGTTTCGGTTAATAAATTCGCTTTGCTCGTTTATTGTCGGTTAAAATTTCTCTTTTGTTGAACAAATAAAATAAAATTTTATTGCAATCAAAACTATATCACTTTGTGAGTTCGTATCACCTTAAATGGAAAAACACGTTGCAACGAGAATTTTCAATATGAGAACTCGTTATTTTAAATTGTGACGTAAAATAGGTCTTGTATATGCTGTTAGAGATTACAAAGTATATGTCTGTTGGTTATTAAAAAGATTCCTTGTTTTTTTTGTTTTTTGTTTTTCTTGTTTTTATAATGAAAATTATCTTTGAAAATATAAGTAAATGCAGCAGATGTTTATATCAGAAAAAGAGACAATTAAAACAACGTAATTGAATTTCTTGGTAATTCAATTGCACAGTTAATTACAAAAAATCTACTTTTTTATCTTTTATATATAATTTAGTTTTTAATTCAAAAAAAATTGTAAAAAACTTTTGTTCACAAACGTTGAAACAAATTTGATATTGTACAATGTCGTCTTTTTATTCTTCATCCTTGAATTCACAATATTCTTCACCTTTTGCATTCGTTTTTTGTTTTTGTTTTTTTACAGCTCTAAAAAACATCTATTAGGCTTATCAACGTTACTTAAAAATGATAATAAAAAGAAGGAGGAGGGGGAGGGAGAGGTATCTCTACATGGCACTACGTTTTGTCTAAACTTTGAACATTTTAGTTAATATTTCAATGTTAATTCTAATAAAAAGAAACATTTTGTATCGGCAGAATTTACAATGTTATAAAACATGGAAACAGAATTCATCGAATTATATTCTTGTCGAGTGCCATTATATGCCATTGTTTATGCTTGCAAACATTTTTAAGAGTTTCTATGAAAACACAGGAGTCATCCTGCGCAGGGCCCACAAACAGCCCCCGAAAAGATAAGTCCACAGACAGAAGTTTCCTATTGCTTTAAATAAGCGTTTTTCAATGTCCAATTAAACTATTTCCACTTTCTCTACACTAAAATCTATTCACCTAGTTGTTAAAAAAAAAAAAACAATCACAAATTATTTTTTTTTTAACTGATTAACCGTCTTATTTTTTATGTTAATACATTTTATTGCAAATGAAGAAAAAATGTTTATTTTCTATAAAGAGAATTAATTTTTATTTTTTACATTAATTTTTGTTTCTTTTATTCGTGGAATTCTATTTTGTACGGAGTAAATTGTCCAATTAATTTCCTCGTCGTTAATATTTAAAAGGATCGGATTCTTTTAATTTCTTAAACGAAGAAGTTATTATATTTTTCTTTTGAGGAATATCTCATTTCAACATCTCTATTCCTATTTGATACTTCAAATTCTATTTGATATTTTACGCAAAATTCTTCTAACTTTTAATTACTTTTTGTAAACAGGACTGTTAAATGACTGAGGAGGTTTATGAAGTATAATCAGTAATAACTTATTAAGCCGTTTTATAAATAAACGCAAAAACAACACCGTTATAATTATGAGATTAGCTGTTCGCCTACACCTCTAATTTAAACTCCGCATTTTTCTTAGCTAATTCTATCAACTACTTAGAGAGCGTCGCTCTATCAAAAAACCGACGCAGAAGTTTTGGTTCAAAATTTGTCTGTAATTCACAAAAGTAAAATATACAATTTAAAATAAACATCATTAATTTTTAATAGGGAACAGTTCTGTTTACTATTAAAACTTGACGAAAGAAGATTATTGGATTACTTTTGTGTCTATTTAAAGTTTGTAGGTATTTGAAATGTACAGGCATTGAAAATATACAAGTAATTGAGCCTTATTTTTCGTCTCTTTTTTCTTCCTTCTGCGTCTCTTTTTATTGGTCTCAACTTTTACAATATTTTAGATCTTAAAATTCTTTTTCCTCTCATGATTTTACGAAAAAAAATGTACACTATTTGTGTTATTTATTTTATCTTATTTTCAATTCATTTTATTTGATTTTTTTGATTTTTTTGATTTTTTTTTTTTTTTTTTTGTTGTAAAAATGCAATTTATTTGTAAAAATTTTATAAAAAATTTATAAATTTATAAAAAAATTTATAAAAAAAAAACTTTGATGACGAAGTAAATTATTTTAAAAGATTTTAAAAACTTTTTTAAAAGTTAGCAAACATTAAAAAGGCCCCGGAAAATCATATAAATAAGCTTTTTTTAATAAAGGGATAAAGTTTTTTTCCGAGACCTCACTGACAAGAGTTTGGTATAAAAATTAAAATCACGCCACGGTCAATCAATAAGAATAACCTTTTCTTATTTATGTCGATTTTTAATTCTATTATTTGAAACGAAAATTGATATTACTATTATCTTATATTAAGCTCATTTCATTACATAACACGGAACAGCACCATATTTTTGTTTTGTTAGGTTGTTGACCAACATTTTCTTTCAAGTTTGCCGTTTTTTCTGTATGTTCTTAATGTTCTTTCATGTTCTTCTTATGTTCACTGTTTTTGGCTTAATTAAATTGCTATTGTTTTTCATTCTTTAGCGAAACAAAAATAAAACATTCAACACATCTTCTTTTTCACATGCTCAATTGTCAAATAATTCAGTTCTATATTAAAAAAAACAGCTACTGCGCATGTGCAGCTTTCTAAAGTGAGTATAACAGCGAGCGTAACAGGAAGTTTAAACCAATTAAAGCGATACGCTCAACTGCGAACATCTTCTGGAAGTGGAAATAAATAGATATATGATTTTTTATGAAATAAAATGTCAACATCGTTTTTGATAGACTCGATAATACATGAAAAAGAGAAGTTTAAGATGCGGCAACAACCAGCAACAGCTTTTCTATTTCGTGAGTCGTCCCCTTCAGACCGATCCCCGAGTTATTCACCGGTTGCCTCAATGATTAGATATTCTCCTTCATCTTCTCCAAGAAGTTTAGATTCACCTGTTAATCAATTGGAAAGACATCCTCTAGAAAGAGTGCACCAAGTAATCAGTTGTGTAAGAGGACCTTCTATGTGTAATTGCTGTCGGCCGCATCCCGTTCAGCCCATATGCACCGTATGCGAATCTAGGGAGCCGGGCGAAGGGGCTTCTTCACAATATCCATACACCAGAGAACCACATGAGCATTCTCCTAGAGATTTATATGGAATTGAAAGGTCGAGACTTTATCCTATTACATCTCCTTTGCACGGACAAAGAGCACAGTTTTCCCCAAACTATGGTAGGCTGAGTTTGAATACTTATGTATTTTCTTTTTTCTCTCTCTTTTTTTTTTAATATAAGGTTTGTATAAAATAAAAATTTTTAAAATTATTATTTAGGGAATAATATAAAAGTATTATCTATATTTACAATAAAGATAAAAAAGACGCAAAAAAAAAAAAGATAGACATCAATGCGCCGATGATAACTTCGGGATTTGAAAGACTAACATTCTAACTAAGATTTAAGAATTTTTCAAAAGTTCGGCATAAATCGCGCACTTTTTATTATTGTTGTTA
This sequence comes from Hydra viridissima, assembly GCF_058129835.1. Taxonomy (NCBI): domain Eukaryota; kingdom Metazoa; phylum Cnidaria; class Hydrozoa; order Anthoathecata; family Hydridae; genus Hydra; species Hydra viridissima. The sequence goes on along the minus strand of NW_028324301.1, from coordinate 23,500,037 downwards.
GATTTAAGCGCCCTTTTGCACTAATGGACGCGTCTATTTGAGCGGTTTATAATATCCTCAAAGGCGCACGATATTTTCGTCAAGGCGACGCTATTAAACTATTTTGTCTAAATTTTAGTTTACGACCTAGAAGTACGCCATACTCGTCAACTTCAATTGCAACACCAGCAACAAGAAGAGGACCTTTTCGGGAAATCAAAACGGATCCGAACCGCTTACACGAGCATACAACTGCTTGAACTTGAAAAAGAATTTCAAAACAATCGATATTTATCGAGACTAAGGAGAATCCAGATCGCTGCAATTTTGGATTTAACTGAAAAACAAGTAAAAATATGGTTTCAAAACAGACGCGTTAAATGGAAAAAAGATAAGAAAGGATATAGCTATTCCCCCATTGGCAGCCCTAGCTCTCCAGAGTAATTTCTGATATCACGTTTTTCTGTCTTTCCACAAGAAATTATTTTCTTATACAATCCTCTTTCGAACTTTCAAAGATTTTATAAAGAAAACCAGGAGAAAAATAAAAGAAGGAAAATAAAATGGCAAGAGTTCCATGGTTAATTGAAAAATGTACATAAAAAATATTTAATAATTCATGAATTTTTGCGATTTAAGCTTTTTTGTATTTTGATTTGTATATAAAAATTTATTTTTCATACGACGCTAAGTTATTCCGAATTGTAAAGAATTATACTCTATCCGTAAAAAATATCATCTTGTATTATTTCAGATATCACTTTTTATTTTTTCGTTTAGCTAAATTATTAATTTTCTTTTCAAAAAGACTTTTAATAATGATGTCTTTTACGTCACAACTATTTCATGAAGATCGTAAAAGAATTAAACATGAACACTGTTTTTGGTATGCTCTACAGCTTTTCTTCTAAATGAAAAAAAATCATTATTATTATATTAATAGAGTTAATGATAAGAGACTCAAGTAACGCACGCGTTGAAAATATCGCTTTTTTTTATGGCGTTCAGTTTCCATTTACCAAAACAATTTTAACAGCTTAAAAAGCTCTTCAATTAAATTGTAAAAATATAAAAGTAAAAATCACAACGAATTATGAATTTGAATTACATTATGACAGAAGCACGTCGACAAAGAGTTAATTGATAAGAAACTTATTTAAACAAACGCGTGACATTTTAATCGGTTAATTTCGTGTAACAAATAATACTCTTTTAAAGTGAATACGTTATATAAACTTTGACGAGAACAAAATTGTAATTAATAAAAACTTGTCATACAGTTTTTCATCTCACATATATTCAATGATTATTCTATTGTAAATAATCGCCTCCGTACCATTCGTGCTTTTTAACTTATGTAAACTGGAAAGTCAATAGACAAAATTTAATTCTCAGATTGGAAGAAAGTAAAAAAGAAATAGAAAAAACTGCGTTTTTTAAAGACTGCGCAGTTTAAACTTTCTTTAATGAAGGCAAAAAATCTGTCCTTGTCAATAAAAAAGCGCCTATTTAAGTATACGAAAAGTCTTCGAAGAGCGCAATGCGCTCTATATAGCCATAAGCTACTCAGAGCGCAGTATTGTACACGCATGCGCAATTATTTTATGATAACAGTGCGATTTATATTTCACAATAAAGCTGGTTGGTAGGAATAGGGATAGGGTTAACACCAACAAGATTTAGCGCATGCGTATAAAGTATTGCGCTCCGAGTAGCGTATGGCTGCATAGAGCGCATTGCGCTTCAAGTAGCAACGGCCTTAAGTATATGGTTTTAGGAGTGTAATAAGGTAGTATTATTCTAAAATATGGTTCTAATCAAAATCTGCCGCCACACTTTAGTATTCTAATTCACTGTCCTTTATTTATTTCAATAGATTTAACTTTAATAGCAAAATTTGATTCTAAATAATCAAGTAGATTCAAAATCATCAGGTCGTTTCTATCCTTTTTTCTCATTCATTTATAACTACTTCAATCTTCTTGCTGATTTATGAAAAATGTGAGAAATTAAAAGGTGAATGCCGCAAATCTAATAACCTGACCATCAAACCTTTCAGAAGAACTATTTTTCCAATGCTCTAGCGTTTTTTTTTATTTGAGTATGGTATATTGGTACATATGCTTTACATATTGTATATATGATATATTTGATGTGTATGGTATATGTGATTTAAGTGTTTTTAAGTTAAATCAAATGCAAAAGAAAACTTTATAAAAAAGATTTTAAAAAAATTGGAATTCAGTATTTTTTTTTTTTTTTTTTGTTCAAATCAAGTTAATTGTATTCAGTGTGGTTTTAGCAAAGAAATGTATAAATGCTAGTTACAAGTTAATAACACTGCATGATAAAATATGGTTCATCGTAAACTTATTTAAATTTTCCCTAACGTCAATAAAAAGGTCTTTACAATAGTTTTGATGTTTGCATTCAATCTGTAAAAATTGTAGAAAGCTTGAAATATTCTTAACCTTTACGTCAGAATGTTGTAAAGGTTTTTTTTTCACTGCTACGAAATATTTTTTGGCTTTAAAAGATAAATTATAAATAAAAATATAAACATATAAATTATAAATAAAAAGTTATAAAATCTAACAAACAAATGGCCAGAAAAATTATGTTGAAATCTTCTCATTCGATAATAAAACAATACAATTTAAACTTAAAAACATCGTGTGACAGTTGAATCTCGCGTGATAAAAGAAAGACTGCATGCCTCATAACAAAAACAAAATACGCTTATGCCTCAAACAATTTTAGGTCAACTATTTTTACACGGTTTTAAATGTTTTTAAAGTTTAGCGCAGCATTTTTTTTGGTACACGTTTTTTGATAGTGGAATTTGTTTTTGAAAAACGAATTACGCGGTTCTTAAACACGCTACTAAATTTCTTTATACTTTGGTTTTGTGTTTTCTAAAGCACTATTACATGTCTCGCACACTGCGCATGTCTGAGGCAATTGTGCTATTCACAAAGAACAGTTAAACTTTGTGTAACTAAGTAGACCATAACAATTGCAATCACTTTCAGGTTTCCACAAACTCTTCAAATCATAAAATCTTCTTCAAAGATAAACTGGTAAGTAGACAACTGGAATCGGCAACAAGACTGGATTTAGTCGATCAATAATTAGTCGCCAGTCCTTTATAAAAATGTGTGATGAGTTCAAAGAAAGTTCTTTTATCCAGTGCTATGAGAGTGGTCAGCATACCATCATCATTTTATAGTCATTTTTTGGAGCAAAAGAAATAAGATTGAGTAGCACTATGAATTCAAAATTCACTTTCTGTTTCAACTTCAACTGATTTTTTCTCAACAGATAAATTTTTAATCCATTTCACTTATGAGTAAAGCTAAATTTTAATTTATATTCTTATAGTTAAATAAGATATGAAAAACCGATTAGGGGGGGGGGGGAGGCGAATTAAATATTGTATAAAATTTAAGGAAACCGAGGAGCAAAAGCAGAAAAATGCGCAGAAGAAAAAAACGGTGTTGGAAAAAAAAGTAACAAGAAGCCTTACCTGATACAAAGAAAAATGCTCCTGCAGGCAAATAGTTTTTTGCAAATAAACTATTGCAGTATGTAGTTTGCGAGATTGTTTAAAACGTTAATTAAAAAAGTTTCCAAGTTGTGGCGCCAAATCAGTTAAGATTTTACTGGTTATGAAAACTTTAATTCGGCACTAGCTTTCAGACTGATGGAAGACACACGCAACATAAAAACACCATTTTTGAAAAGTGATTCTTAGGTGATTTTATTAAGTGATTAAGTGATATTATTTACTTTTCTTCGAGTGTTGTTTAGCTAACCTGAATCCTTTGGGTAAGCTTGAATACTAATTTATAAGAAACGCATTAAAAACATTGGCCTAAGCAGGTTGTTTTTTTTTCTCGTAAAAAAGCAAAATTGCGAAAAGGAAACTAAAATCAAAAAGCGTATGAACTATAAACAAATCCAAACCTTAGAAGCAAACATTTATTCATACTGATAAATGGCTGCTAAAAAGAAAAAATAACTTCATTAAAACAGGAGTGGATTTACAAAAAAAACAACTTCAAAAAAGAAAAGTCGAGCACAAAAGAAGCCTTTAAAGTTGTTAGAGAACACTAAAAATGTTTAAAACAGCAACGCATGTTACAAAGCAAACGATGGAAATAAAACATAAATTGAACAAGAAAAACGCAGATAAATTAATTTCATCTCACTTCACAACTTTAGACGCAGTTATGTTTTTTTATCAGTGTCATGTTCAGCTAAGATCCACTTAGCTATGTTTTATCCATTTCAAAGTTGATATTTTGATGCCTGCAACTTTATCGTGAAATATACCACAGAAATTTAAATTTTTGTTAGACATTTCTCGGTTTAGTTAAATCAGCAACTTAGTGTGATTTTATTTACACCTGTATTAAACACGCCAGCACAGCATTTTTTATCTTGACGCGCAACTGCTCATTTGTATGGTTAATTATATGAGTGTTCCCAGCTTCTAACTGAATCATTGCATCGATGTCAGGCTAAACGAACATATTTTGCAAAAATTAGAACATAAGAAAAAAAAAACAGAAGTAAAACCGTTTTCATAAATATACAAGTAAAAAAAAGAATTTAAAACGAGGGAAAAAATGAAATCCAAATAAGAAACAGTTGTGCAAATCGCAAAAGTAAAAATGTATAAAACCAATACTCACAAAATGTACAATGTGCCCACTTCCCGTTGATTCCACTTCTGCGTTATGAATACCTTGCTAAAATTATTTATCATATTTAAAAATATTACAAAGAGATGATCTTTTTTTAATTTTAAAGCTGACAAAAAAAAAATGCTTTTTTTCTTGTCAGCTTTGAAATTAAAAAAGATTTAGGAAATAAACTTGAACATGAAACACACTAAAAAAAAAATGTACGCTTTACTCGTACAGGTACTCGTTGAAGATTACAAGATGTTAATTTGACAACTCTTCTTCGAAGTTAACAAATATATTTTACTTAAGTCTTCAACGAAGAAAATAACTTCGAGTTTAGTAAGTTCTACAACTTTAAGTTTCAGTCCTTTTTTTTTTTATTTTGTTGTTAATAAATCATAAAAACGAAATGGGTGTTAAATGAAAAAATGATTATTACCAATTTTAGGGCTGAAATAAATTGGTCAACATCGATGTTTCCGAACAATCGACTGCCTACTTGTAAGCTAAAAGTAAAAAAAATTTACGAAATTTTTTTTTAAAACGGAAACAAAATCTATAATCTTGAACTCAAAGTGCAAAAAAAATACCTTTCTTTATCTGGATCAACAGGTTTTAATGTATGTCTATTATCACGTGTCACTACTTTACCTCTAACAGACGCAAGCGCTACGCCATCTTCTATTTGTTTAGGACACAGTGACTTAGCAATCTAAATTTGAGTTCTGAATCTAAAACTCACAATAACTCGTATTATAACATAGTTAAGAAAGACCTTTCAGTTACTTCCAACTAACGGAACTAGTAAGGGTATGCGTTTATATCAAACTTCAGTTACTTCGTTTGAAACAAACGCATACCCTTGCGTTTGCTTCAAACGACCATCAATTTAACGAGAATAGCAAACATGCAATTACGATAAAATCGTTTGAAATGCGTCCGCTAAGTTTTAGCCTTTAATCGCGATTGTTCGAATCATACGATAAAAAATTTGTTAAGTTTGTTGTAATTCGAGTTTTAGCAAACGAGCATTTTTAAGGAACTTTAACGAACTTAACAAACTTATGTGATTTTTCCAAAGTTTTAGCGAGGTTTAGCAAGCAATAGGGGAACTTTCCAAATTTTAAAGAATTTTTTTTGCATTTATTCTCGTGAATCTTTCATAACTTGTTTTTATTTCTTTCTCAAGCCTTCTGATTTCAATAAAACTTTTTCAGAACCATGAGTGTTAACCAGTTATTACTAAGACTCCATGTACCTTTAACTATGATTGTAGACTTTCTAGAAGTAATTAGTTCTAATTACTAGTAAAACTATTACTACCATTAATAGCAGATTAACAACTTAAACTGCTGCTTTTCGGGAAAGAGCATCACCTTTTAGATTTTAGCAACTTTTGAAAACACGAAAAATTAAGCTTCTTATGGAGCTTTTCAATGAAATTTGAAGATGATTCTAATGTTGCTCAGATGCAGCTACAACTCAACCGCCAGCAACAGGTCCAGCTACAAATCCTCGTCCGGGTGGTTCTGGAACTCAACCTAGACCAACTGGTCCGACTGGCTCGGCTCTACGCTAATCATTCAAGTAAATTCTCAAGAGAAACCTAAAACTTTCTACTGAACTAAATCTTCATGATACCAAGTTTTCTAATTTAAATTTATGAATACTAATTTAACTAAAAACAAATAAATTTCATTTGAAACATCATTTATCTTAGTTAAATAAAATTTAGATCGTTACTGCTCGTCAAAGTTCAAAATTTTTTAAAAGTTTGTTAAAAATCCGTTAAAGCTCGTTCGCGATCGGAATCGTTCGAAATAAATTTCGATGTCAAAAGTGTCCGCTCGCGATCGTTTGGAATGAAATTTCTGAAACGGAAGATATGATCGGGATCGTTCGAAATAAAAAACGAAGTAAACGCAGACCCCTAATTCCAACTCATTTAACTTACCTCTGATGACAGCGTCACTTTAGCAAACTTTTTGTGCAGAGGTATATCGAGTACATCCATGTATTGAAAAACTCTCACGGGTATATCCTATATAAAAGCACGGGTACATCCTATTTAAAATACTCAATATTAGTTCACTATGTATTTTTTATTTATATGGTTTATTTTTATCTTAATCAACTTAATTTACCGTATTGATGGTCAGATCAGTTCTTTGCGGCGTTAACACAGGTGGTGCTTGATATGCTTCAGGAATAACTACCAAACGCGGCTAACAAGAAAAGTCAATCAAACTGTATCTAAGAAAAAACGAACAAGCAGCGCCCACCCCAACCCCTCTCTTCCCTTTTTTTTTCTCGAACGAATTGAAATAGTTTTATAGTTCAAAGACTAAGTAGTTTTTTAATATTATAACAATTTCAAGCACAAACCTTTATATCTCTTAATAACTTATTGCACTGATGAAAGTTCAGTCGTGGATCAATAGGACAAAACACAGCCTAAAAAGGGAAGGATGTATTAAAGTAGGGGAACAAATTTTTTTATATAAAATATAATAACCGCTATTACACAAATATTTATAAATCTTTATATTAATGTTTCCAACTTGCTACCGGTTTTTATCTGATAATAATCGTTTGGGTTTTTTACTAGGCTTTTATCAGACCGAGACACGGTGGAAAATTGTAGAGCAACAGCATATCATAAATGTTTTTTACTAATGTCGCTACTGTCATTATATTTCAATTTTATTTAATAGTTTAATAGTCAATCATTACTATAATGCAGGAATTTCACATAATTTTATGTAAAAATAAAAGATTTGAAGCCCTATTGTTTATTACTTTTGCGGATGTTCATTTCAAACCTGTTCGCTTCATCACTTTAAAAGTGAATTTTCTATAAAACTTTCTAGGAATAAGTATAAAGTATTATACATTTTTGAAAAGCTCATGTTATGGAGATTTTAAGAAAGTTATACATTTTTACTTATATGGTTCAGTTTAGGAGTAATTATTTGAACAATAAAATAAATGAAAAAAAATAATATTCTTCAAGTTCACTGAGACTTTTGGTAGTTACCCACGCTTCCCCACGCTTTACATTTAATGTAGTATTGTAGCCTAGGTGTTTATTAAAAACATGTATAAGAATGAGTTGCAGAAACGTGCGGTTTCCGAAATTATCGAGAAAAGAGTGATAAAAGTAAAAAAACAGAAAACCGCTTTTTATCGTGGTTTCAAATTTTGTTCATTTATAACAATAGCTTGGTATATGTTTTTTAATTTATTATCAATTTTTTATTGATACCATGGCATTCTTTTATTTTTGCACTCATTTTGTGGTGAATGTACACTGCCAATATATAAAGAGTTGAAACATTTATATCAGTATAAGAAACTCACAGTGGAAATTAAACCGACTCGTTTGACTATTGAATATTACTTAAGTTACTTTTGTGACTTGTTAAAATGACAACTTTTAAGTGTTTGAAATGTAAATTATTGCTTTCCTATATTGATGGAGGAATGACAGTTGAGGCACTGTCAACAATTTTAAAAGAAAATTATCAACTTTCTGAGGACAACTTGTGTTTCATCATTAGTGGTATTTAAAGGCACATTATTCCGTCTTTTAATAAACGATGGATACTGGCGTCACGGAAAAAGGAAGCTTTTTTATCTAAGAACAGTGATTGGTTGGATATTGTGTATCTTTACCTAACTCAGAAGAGGCAATTACCGACTCCACGCCATCTACTTCTTTTGAAAAACGCGGAAGGCCGTGCGTGTCTTATGGAGATTCGTCAGAATCTAGCAAAAAAAGAAAAAATTCCATGTTACTTAAGGAATATGGATTCGAGCATATCTTTAATACATATCTTCAGGCGTTGCATTCAATAGGAGAAGAAGCAGAAGCAAAACTTGTGGAATCATTAAGGATTGCTGATAAAGACAAAAAAAAATTAACATCGAGTTTTATGGAAAACGCAAGCCAGAAAAATATGCTAACTGATGAAGAAGCACTCAGCGTGTTTATTGATTTAGATTTAACAAAAGCACAATATTTGTATATGAGGAAGGTGACAAATGAACGAAACTGTTCCATATTCCCACCATATTGTAAAATTCAAGAAATTAAACAGACCTGCTATCCACCATCTTCTGCAATAGAAATTACAAACACACATGCGAAAATTCTGGAACTGCAAGATTTATTGGATCACACTGTAGCTAGAATTTTGACCATAGATTCTCTGTACAGTATTGAATTCAAGCATTTACTTTCATATAGTAAATGGGGCTGTGATGGTTCCTCTGGCCAAAGCCAATACAAGCAGAAACTTCCAGAGGAATCTGAACTTATTTCTTATGCAAATTTGTTTACTAGTTCTTTGGTGCCTATCAAACTAATTGATAAAGTAACTGGCGCAGTTGTTTGGCAAAATCCGGCACCTTCGTATGTTCGTTTTTGTCGACCTATATGCATTGAATTTTGAAAAGAGACTTCCAAGAAAACTAAAGCCATTGTAGATGAAGTAAAGAGCCAAATAAACTCTTTGCGTGAAATGTGCAAGAACTTGATGAAGATACTCTGCAGCTTTTGAAAGTCAACGAACTGATTTCAGGAACTGAAAGTCCCTATGTAGTTATGACATAGTACCTTTAAGGTGGTACCAGGGTAAAAAACGGCTATTTTTGATAAAATTTTGAAAAATACCAAAATTAATGTTTTGAATTCTTAAATCTACCTATTTCAATATGCGTTTTGCAAAAAGTCAAAAATCTTCTTAATTTTAATCAAATTTGGCCTTTTTTTAAAGAGCAGTTTGGTTCTTGCTTCATAACAACGACCTTAGAAACGCTTTTTATCTCGCTAAATCTCAATTTTTCAGAAAAAATAACTTTTCATAGAAAATAGATAATGGGCTGAAATTTTGCAGATTTAAAGATGAACATATTACGAATGTTGTCTATGAAGCAAATTTTTGTTATTTTTTATTTAAAACTCATTTTTATCATGCTTTTGTCCCAAACTTCCCTTAATTTTATATCTTAAAGTTCGATGTCAACCTGGTAAAATTAAAAATGTTTTAAAAAATTCTGTTTCATAGACAACATTCTAAATACATTAAAGAATTCATGTTCAAATTTTCAAGCAGTTTTGACTCTTTTTGAGTTAGTTATATTAGATGAAAGAATAAGCAGGTTTAGGGGTAAAATAACACTAATTATGCGCATAATTAATGACGTTATCACTAAAATTTTTTTATTTGGCTACTGTTTTATATATTTTTTTGTTCATTAATAGAAAAGAGCTAAAGTCTATTAATAGTTTTCAATTTCTTGTTAAAAAGTTACCTTTACCCTGGTACCACCTTAATATACCTATACATTATTTCATAAAAACAACTATTTAAAAATTGTTATTAAGAAACTGTCTTAAATATTTCTATAATTAGTAGGTAAGCACTTTATGTATTTTTCGTAGTTTTTAATAATTTTAAGGTATTTTCATATATTTGTAAAGCATTGTGTTAAAGTGTAAATTAACTAACTGCCAATTTTGAAGTTTTTGATTTTTATTTATTTATTTTTAATATTGTATTACAAAAAATTCTTATAAAGAGTATTTCACAAGAAGCGTCATATACTACTTTACATTTGTGCAAAATTTCAAATCTCTATTTTTAGTTACAAAAAAGTTATCGATTTTTGGTCCGAAACACACCTTTATTTTCCACTGTGCGAGAGCGTAAATAATGAAAACAATGTTAAAATTAAAAATATATGTAAAAAAAAGAAAAACAAAGCAAAACGAAAAAAACAAAAGTTAAAAAATTTCAATTAGAAATAAAAAATGTATTAAAAAACGAAGTAATAGTCCAACGAACTAGAAAGTTAAAATACGTTATACATCATGTGTGATGACGTTATGTTGTAGTTTTTATTTACAAAAAAGTTCAAATTCAACTACCAAAGTAAAATACCTTTATCAAAAAGTAAAATGATAAAACAAATGAATGACAAAACATACAACAAAAACAAAGCGAAAAAAAAAAAAGTACCAACTTTCATTGAGAGTGGCTGATAAGGAGTTAAAGCTTCAAGGTATGGAAACTCAGAATCTAAAATAAAGTTAAGAACACTTTACCATCATCATTTCATTATATCATTATCAAAAACTGAACCAAATAATAAAACTGTCACGAAAAAACCTACCAATAAATATGACAGTATTCCCTCCTCCATCCCCCCATAAATTCATAAAATGTACTGAATCTCCGAAACGCAAAGATGGATGGCCAGTAAACACTACAGAAGGAGTTTTAAAACTGCTGCTCAATCCACCTGAAAAAAAAACGAACTTTTACTAACAACTCCAATAAAACATAACAAAACAAATAAATGTTTTCCCAACTGAAATTTTAAAAAGCTTTTATTTCCAAATTCAAACTACTTTTAAGGATTAAAGAATAAAATAAACTATTGGTTTGGTTTGATTTCTAAACAACAAACAATAAAAGTAAAAGCAATAAAAACTTCACTGTGCAAATTTTCATAATGTTTCACTCTTCCATTCTTCACTAGCTAAAATAATCGAAGCTCAAACACTATTATATATTCTTCACCAGCTAAAATAATTGAAGCTCAAAGACTATTATATATTTATAATTGAGTTACCCAAAAATATAAAGCTCTCATTCAAACCCCAGAAAACTTCAAATAGATGCAAATGTATTAAGTATGATTCAGAAAACTTAATTAAAAAAAAATTTGAAGTTATAAACTATAAAAAACATGTCCATTAAAATCTAATTGATTTATCAGCAGATGAAAAATTGACAATAGAGTAGTTTTAGCTAATAATACCAAATTTCAGGTACTGGGAGTATAGACAATTGTCTTTTTGAGAGCCTTAAATGTATTTTTACTGATCACTTCATTTATTCATACAAAAGCATAACAAGAAGCCTCTGCTGCTGAAAAACCACTGGGTATGCTTTTGTTTAGTTCCACTATAAAATAAATGAAAACAAACTTACTTCATGATGTAAAAATGGTGGTTCTGGCAAATATACTTTAGCTTGCTTACTCGTATTAAGCCTATACAAAAAAAGGCCTTTTTGGGAACATTTTTTTTTTTCACATATTTAGTAATAATGCATAAAATATATATAGTAATAATGCATAAAATATATATAGTAATAATGCATAAAAGACTGTAATAAATAAAAATTAATTGATTGAAAATAAAGATACAAATGGAATGTGACAGAATCTTTTTTGTTGTTTGCAATATGAAAACTTCTCCTTTTGGAACAACTGAGAAGATAATCAATTTTGTATTCGAAGCTGATGTTGGCTTTTGCATTTAAACTTATTATAAAAATTAAGCTTACCATTCAGCATAAATGTTTGCATAGGCTAATGAACTATCTGCAACTGGTGATATAAAATAAATAGGTATAAATGACAGACCAGATCCATCCATGAATGCGCACAAGTACTCAAATAAATCAAAAATGACACCCTAAGGAAAAATTTACATAGAAAAAAATTTAAATTAGCATTTTTTTGAGCTTTACTAAACAATTCAAAATAAAAGAATAATATGTATTTTGAAAATTCTACATTTTACCATTTAAACACTCCTTAATGACCAACATGTACCTTTTTATAAAGATAAAGCTTTGTAATATTGACTTATAAAAACTCATAAAGACTGGATACAATTAAACAAAAAAAAAAAGTACTCACAGATGGAAAACAAGGAACTAAGACATTTCCTCCATTTTTTAGAGTCACAGCTGTAAATAACAAACGCCTCAAGTTAACCTTTTGATTAGATTTTTAACTTGAAGTTAAAAAGCTTACACATAAACACAGAACATTATGTAGTTCTAATACAAATGTAACCTTATGAACAAAAGAACATTTACTCTCTTTAAATGCACTATTACTCACAAGGTTACAATTAATGATAAATAGTGAAAAAAACTTGCATTAAAAAAGGCAATTAACTACCTAAATTACTGCAGAATTCTCGCAGCATAACATCAGGATTTGCAATACTTGTTGGGCTAAGTGAATTTAAAATACAGAGATCAGCATTTTTTAAAGCACTTTGGTCCATTGGTATGCTATGTGTAGCATAAGAAGATGAAGATGAAATATAACATAACTAAAAAAAAATAAATATAAAATAAAAGGGGTTATAGCACCAGTAGAGAAAATAACTAAACTTATAACCAATACTAGAATTATGATAGTAAATAAAATAATAAAAATCGTCTAAAATATAAAAATCATATATATGAAAAAAATTTTTACACATAATTTAATAATGAGTGTACCCACAATTTTTTTATTTTACATTCAGATGAAAAATTATTCATAAAAAAAATTAAAGTGGAAATAGTTTCTTGTGGTACTTGATTCCATAATTCATTCCTTGCAGTTGCTGGTTTAGTATTTTTCAATAAGTGGTGTTCAATCATATCCCAGAGGTTTTCAATTCCAGAGGCATGACATAACATTATTTTCATCAAAAACCTTACCCACAAGGTCTGGAATTGTCCTATTGAAATATCCAATTTGTAACACCTTGTATGAAGAGAAGTCCTACAGGTTCCAAAGTATTTTCAACATAACTTGTGGCAGTTATTGCACCTGGAAGCAACACTATGGTTAACCTAGAATTATATGCAATAGCACACCATACCATGATTTTAATAGTAGGTGCAGTGTGCCATGTTAAAATACAGGTACTTTTATCTTTTTCTGACACCATTAATTATAAATTTATGCCATCATGAGCCCATAAGCAAAAGCGGGATGAATTGCTAAAGATGATATTTTTCCATTCATCATCTCATTGTTATCTTCTTAATACAACAAAAAACAATTAAAAAAAAAAATAGTAATAATAGTAATAATAATAACAATAATAATAATAATAATAATAATAATAACAACAATAATAATAATAATAATAATAATAATAATAATAATAATAATAATAATAATAATAATAATAATAATAATAATAATAATAATAATAATAATAATAATAATAATAATAATAATAATAATAATAATAATAATAATAATAATAATAATAATAATAATAATAATAATAAGTAGTAGTAGTAGCTGTAACTGGCAAAACCAGCGAGTGTGTTTAATTTTTTTCTAGCAATGTCTTTTTTTTTCTTGGAATCCATTTAGATTTACTGTATTACCTGTCACTAGGAAGATTGTTCGAGCTAGTTGATGATCTGTTAAATAGAAAATTGTGCCTAAGAGTAAAATTAGTTATATCTCCATCATATGGTAAGCTATGTCCTCTTATTGAACATTCTGTTTTGAATTTGAAATCTTTTACTAGCTAAACTTGTTCTAAATTATTAAATAATTTACAAAGCTAAATCAGATCTCCTCTTTCTCATCTCTTTTTTAATGTTGTAATATTTAATCACTTCAGCCATTCTTCATATGTTAAATTTCTAAGCCAACTATTCAGTCCAGTTACTCTGTCTTGAACTTTTTTTAATAAATGTTCATCTTAGCTTGTGGTGACCATACACTAACTTCAAACTCTAAGTGAAGTCTTATAAATGTAAAATAAATATTTCTCAACAATTTGATGATGCTAGCAAAACAAGTAAAAATTTTTCTCATTTTATTAGCTCTAGTTGAGGCAGCAATCACTTGATTTTTCCGATTCATGGTTTTTGAGAACACAACTCCAAGATTTGTTTCCAAACCAGATGTGTTTAAAACAATTCATCCCATGCATCTCTACACTTATTTTTATTACCATAATGCATCATTAAACATTTCTCCAAGTTAAACTTCGCTAAGTGAAAATCACTTGTCACAAGGATTAAAGTCAAATTTTGGTTGATAGGCTACCCACTTGAACCACTGGAAGTGATGTTCAGAAAGTTTTTGTTCATTATCATTGTGATAAAAAATGATTTTAGCTGAAATAGCTAGGAAAGTTAATGATCCGCTATGTCCACTCTGGGTAAAATCTAAACTGTTCAGGATAAACATTCTGTTCAAAAACTGAAATTAGATCTATTAAAAAAAAATTGTTTTTTGCCTGCAGCCAATTTAGTCAAGAACATGTTTTGAATTAAGAATGCTACCAAAATAAAGTTTAAGTGATTCCAAATTTTAACTACTAAAGACAAGGACTAAAAACAGTTCCAAGTTGTAAAGAAATGCAACTTTTAGAAAACCACAGAAAACCATTTCTTAACTCTAACAGAGACAGTCTTATTAACTTGTGGATTGTAAAATTTCTTTAAAATTTTGTTTGAATGCTTTTATCATTCACTATTTAGCCATACTTCTTCGCATTCAAGACCTAAAGTTACTGTGAATTATGTAACCTTTTTTTTAACCCAACAATCGAACATTCAAACATTACCTTCAACTTTTTGCATCAATGTGCAACCTTTAAGCATTGTGGAATACAGTTAATATTCAGTCATTTTTATTAATTTAAAAGTCATGTTAAAGTTGTTGATTATTGCCTCAAACTACTCATAAAATTGCATTAGTTTGGCTCATAAAATTGCATTAGTTTGGCTCATTAATTGATACGCTTTTAGAATTTACCTTTCAAGTGCTTTGAAATGATAAAATCTACATATAACTTTAAAATTAATTTACCAGATATTCTCCAATGATGTAAATAGCCAGGAGAATTTCAAAGAAATCACAAAACTTAAAAGTCTTTAAAAGCGCTTTAAACATTGTTCAAATGAGCAAAAATTAGGTCAGTAACATTGTTTTCTCAAATAGCATCTTTCTGAAAGGTCCCCCTTGACATCAAAAAAAAAAGAAAAAAAAATTTATTTGGGGATACCCTAGTATATACCACATTTTTTGCTACTAACAGAAAATAAGGAGCCTGTCAAATATATATTTATTTTTGCAATTTATGATGATTATTGATGCGATCTTGCAATTGTGATGTCAAAGAGAACTGTAATAAATAAATTTTTTTCTTCTGCTTTAGGCAACAAAACATCTTCAAAAAAAAACCATCAAAAAACTTGTGATTTATCCAAATAAAACTGATATGAATATACAAAGCAAACATACAGAGTTGCAGAATGAATATACAGAACAAACAAATACAGAATGTGTAGAATGAATAAATATCCAGAATGTGCAGAACATACAAATATCCAGAACATGCAGAATATATAGAACATGCAGAGAAAATAGACAAACAAAAGAAATAGATATACAGAACATGCAGAACTAACAAATATACAGAATGTGCAGAACAAATAAATATACAGAAGTGCAGAAAAAAGGAATGAATATAAAGAGCACTCAAAATCAACAAATAACATGCAACATCATTATACTTAAGGGAAAATTTACTTGTATACAAGCAAACTTACTTTATGGTAGTCAGTTTCTAGCACCCAATTAGATGAACCAATGGAGTATCCTGAGCTGACAGCAGTTACCCTTATTAAGCCGAGAACATCCTGAAATGAAAATCAATAAGATGAGTATAAATCTCTAAAAACAATGGTATGAATATGTTAAATTTTTGAAAGAAATAAACAAAAAGAGATAAGAAAAATATTGAAAGCTTTGTAGCTGTTAATATTACAATTTTCTCTGAAAATCCCACACATTGTATTTTGGATATACAACTTGAAACATCATGAGCACTAAAGTAAGATTTCATTGTCTGCAAACATGCTTCAAATAATATAAATGGTTTTCATTTTAATTGACATGAAACAATCATGAGATAATAGAAAAACTGACAAAAAAAACAAACCACTATTTCTTAAAAAAAAACCAAAGAAATAATATTATTCATAAAAAGTGAAAAATATAATTGAAAAAAAAAAGTCTTTAAAGAGAACCAACATACTTATAAATGCCTTCCCATGCAACAGCATCATGAAAATCACAAAGTGGGGAAGGTAAAAATCTGGAAAATTTAAAACAAGCACTTCATTAATAGACAGCTGAATTTAAACTTTTATTTTTAACTCAATAGTCTTTAACTCCTTATACATACATACATACATACATACATACATACATACATACATACATACATACATACATACATACATACATACATACATACATACATACATACATACATACATACATACATACATACATACATACATACATACATACATACATACATATATATATATATATATATTAGGAAGACAATTTTTTAATTTTTTTTTTTCTGAAAATTACCATTACATTTAAAACTGTTCTCAATCTCATTACAAATTCAAAAAGGTCTGAGAAAGTTGTTTTTGACCACTCTAAGAGCTTTATGTAAAAATTGATCTTTATGATACTTTCATTTTTTTCTTGTCTTTTTACTTTTTGTTAACATTAAGCTCAATTATTCTTTGTTACAAACTAACAAAATGAAGATTTCATTTACATTTATGATTTTAGAAAACTAATTAAATATTGCATTTACAGATGAAGATAGAAAAAAAAAACAAACGAAAAACAATTCTTTATATAATTTAAATACAGGTATCAGAAGACCATCGTCTCTCCTTAAATCACCTATTTCTGAATTGCCACCTTATCAGCTCCCTACCAATAGAACAGTTTTAAGACATTACCAATATCTTATCAGTTCTTGGTCAAATCAATTTAAAAGCTTAAATACAAAGTTTGCTAATGTAACGGGCAAAAAGTTTTGATATGATATGCAAAGAAAACCCTACATGTCAGTGAGAAAATGAAAGCCTCTGGAAATTCTGGGGATTTGGCAACTACTTAATTTCTGAAACGGCAGTTTATGGTACAACAAAAACTAATTTGGAAGATAAATAGCAGAGAACAAAAAATTATAGAATTTAAAGTAAAGACATATAACATTATTTTGTAATATATCTAGATCTGTATGATGATATTTTATACTGAGATTTAATGTGTAGAGCATGTTAAGAAACAATTATATGTAGTTTTCTTTTAAGGTATAATGGAAGGTCTTTTGATATTGGAAAAGCAAACAAACAAAAACTAATCCCTCAGAGTATCGATATGAAACTAGAAACAAAGAGAGTAAAATGAAAAAAATTTCATTCATTGAGGATCAGAGGAATGGAAGAGTTCAGTTGATTAGTCACATTAGATATAAGGAATTAGAAGCAAGAGTTGAAAGAACGGAGAGATAAAGGTATGAAGATTACAGGAAGAAAATGGAGGCAGATGGCGCTTGTAAACCCATAATGGAAAATGAAGAAGATTTATGCCTTGAAGTCAATAAGTGTCTTTCAGTTGATTAAGGTCTGGAAGTGGAACCCAATTTCAAAAAAGGAAAGAACTTGTTTAGAATCAGGTATTTATTTGCTTTACTAAATTTTCTATATTATTAAGCCATTTATAAAAAAAACAACTTCTTTACAGTTTATATTTTATATAGATTCTAAAGATATGCATTTCAAGCAGAGTGAAGCCAATTCTAATGAAGTCCAATTATCTAAAATGAATAAACAAAAATAAAGACATGCAACTGCCATTATTGATCATAACATTAATACCAGAGATGACCTTATAGCAGCAACAACACTTTTAAGTGTAAGAAAAGGAATAAGTTATAGAGATCAAACTATGTTTATTGTTTGTGTAATGAACTACTTAGGTGTAGAAATAAAAGATTTAAAATTAAATAGAGAGAATGTAAGACAAAAACGCTATGAAACTGTAGCACAAAAATGTATTGAAATACGAGAAAATGTATTTTATCATCACAACTTTCCATGTACCCATGTTTTTGACATCTAGTCTTGCTAAGCATTCTGTTTTAAATGACTTTAGAGCTTTCAATAATGCACAAATTATACAGAAAGAATGGAACTTAAAGGCAGATGAAGAATATGCAAACTCATTCTTGGTACTTGTCTCCTAAAGTAGTTATTATGGTTTTAGCTGATTCACATATTCATCATCAAACTAAATCAGCCATTTCAGAAACTTTACTTCAACATAAAGTACCTGAAATAGAACTTTTGATTTTAGAAAAGCCAACAGAAGTTGTTCTTAATGATTAGACTCAATTGAAAGTTGTTTACTTTTTATCAAACTAGTTTTGTTAGTGAGATTAAGGTTTGGTTACCATTCATACTAAAGGCAACATAAAAGATCTTGAATCTTACAACAAAATTGTTTTTTTTTTTATCAAAAACTTAAGTGTCACAAATGATTGTACAGAAAAAAATATAAGAATAATCCAGCAATTTGTTGGTTCATCTCAAAATGAAGAAGAACAACAAAATGTCCTACAAGTACTCAGACAACATCACAAATAAATATCTACAAATATTTCTCAGAAAGAATTAAGTCACCTTAGATAAATATATGTTAAAATATAAGGAAAACATTTTTATATAGTTGTTTTAATTTTACATACCATTTTTTTTTTAAACTGTACCACAAAAAAATGTTAAAAATGTGTTATTTGCATAAAACCCAAATTCTACATAAAGTTCTTCCTCTAAGACTTTTTGAGCTGAATTTTTTTTGGTGAACTTCTGGTGACATAGAGCAGCTTTCACATAGTGGTATTTCAAATTCCAAAAAAAGTTAAAATGTTGAAAAAAAATTGCTACCCTAATATATATCATTTTTACATGTTTCTGTAAATTCTCTTTTTACATACTTTTTTTACATATATTATTTTATATATATAATCTTTATAGATTCTATTTGATAGTCCTTATTATAAATAAATTACATGAACATGAATGTGAGTCTTAAAACTGTTTGTTTACATTCAAGGTAGAAATTATATTTAATAATGATGATATTAAATTATGCTCAAATTTATATTATCCTATTCAAAAAATAGCAAAAGAACCCTTAACATTTCAAATTAACCCTTAACATTTCATTTTTAACTCTTAACATCTTTTAATTGCAACACTTTGAAAAACTAGTGATATTAATACTTTGAATAACAAAAATTGTAAATGTAAAAAGCTTTTCTTAGTCACTGGGAGATCCATAAAACCCATTGATGAAAGTCATCTTACTTCTGAATATCTTTATTCTTCCACTGAGTGAACTTCTTCTTTTGAAGAAATGACTCATTGTAAGAAACTAACTCTTCCATAAACAGTCTAAAGACAAAAAATTTCAAAAAACTCATATTTTATTAAACTGAATTTCTTCATATAACAGAAAGAATTATATGCAGAAAGAATTACACGCAGATAATAGGAGGAAGATGAATTGAATTTATTATAAAAGATTTGTAACAGACTAAACTGTTAAGAAAAAAAATTATTACTCAGAGTCTAAAAAGATTTTTAACAGACTAAACTGCTAAGAAGGTGTTAGCCTATGATCTTACTTGTAGATAAGCTAAAAAATTTTCCTTTTTTTTTACCTTCCAAAGTGTAAAGTAGGTTCAGTAGCCAATACTTTTCCATTAAAGCCAGAAAACTAAGAAAAAAATAAGTAAAAAGTAAAAGCCATAACCCTAAAGGTTGATCCACTAAACAAAAATTACTATATTCTTAATAAGCTTAACTTAAAATTTAACAATCACAATTATCACTGTGTATGTTAATTTAATACTTCTTATTAGTATAATATTAAAATATTTTGAATAATAACTCCAGCTAGTTTATACTTAGTGACAAAAAAAAAGAAGCCTTTTTGTAATCATTTTCAAAATACTTATATAATTAACTATATATCTAAGTGGTTAACTATATATATAAATCAGTATGCAGCATAACCAGGAGCTTAAGATAATAAAAAGTATTTTTAACTTTTTTTCTTAACCTAAGATTTAGGTAGCTCATGGTAATTAATGACTTTGCAGTTATTTTCAAAATTTCTTAGCAGAAATTAAATAAATTGAGGACCTAAAATTAAAAGCAGAATTTTGAAATGGTATAAATTTGCATTAGAGATCATTTTAAAAGTTGTATTAAAAAACAATTATTTGTTATTTGTATTTTTCAATCAGAAAGTGGAATACAATAAGTAAAAAAATTTTTTAATGAAAAACCTAAATTTGAAAAAACTCAAATTTGCAGTGCATTTAATTCAATGCTATCATCATTTATTTTTCAGTAAAAAAGGAAAAAAAAAATTGGTTTTGATGGTTTTCATATGGATGTAAATTAGTTTGTGCAAATAAATTGTGCAAAATTCTTGGATTTTCTAAGGTACAGTGTGTTGCTTACAAAAAACCCAACATAACTGGTTTTGGCTATAGACAATTTAAAATTTTATAACTTTAATTTTTGTTTAATTGATTTCAGTGTTTTTTTTCTAATTAAAAATTTTCAACCAGATTAAAATTCTTAGCATAAGTTGTTATGATAATATACTTATCATAAAAACAAAATAACATTTTTTTAATACAAATTATGATCTTCAGTATTAAAACTATTCTTGTGAAAGAAAAATTGTTGAACTTAAAGTATTGAACTAAAGAAAAATTGTTGAACTTAAAATGCTGAACTAAAGAACGCATCACATAACAAAACTCTATTAAACAAATAACTCACTTTTTTTTTGTTTGTTTTCGAATTATTTACATTTGGGATGGCATTACAAAGTGGTTGATAGATTAAAATACAGTGTGATTAACAACATTTATTCAAATATTAAATTTTTAAATTGTTGCAAAATTAACAACAAATATATTTAACATTTCTACCAGTTTAGTATAACCAGTAAAATAATTTTTGCTTTAAATAAAGAGAAAAGCCAGCAAAATAATTTTTACTTTAAATAAAGAGAAAAACCAACAAAGAAGATTGATGCAAATGAAATAATGAAAGCAAAAGCCAGAGGTTAATTAAGATTAAAGGAAACTAATGAAAAATTGAGAATTGTACAGATTCATGTCCTCCTTCTACAGAAATCCTAAAAACTGTAAACTAACCAAAGCATTAAATATTTTTTAAATTAGATTTTAATTTAAAAACTAAAAAAAATTTTAGGCTATTTTAAGTAAAACTTTACTACATTATAGCTAATTCAATAGTAATTATTCAAACTTGCATTTAATTCAAACAAAACTTGTACTTTCTGAGAGTATCATTTCATTTCCTTGAAATAGAATTATTGATTTAACTTTTTAATTTTTATAAATAATAGAATTTGAATTTTAAATAGAGAGACTCAAAAGGGTCAATCGATACTGAGGACTTTTTAGTAATAAAATAGAGATATTAAAATAGAGCCTAAATGAAGATTGCCCATTCTTCACCTTGTTTCAAAATAAATATAAAATTTGGACATAGGCCTTTAACAAATTGGGATTTGAGTAAATACAGAACATTGGCTTTTTGTACACTATACAAATAACCATATTTACAGTATTGTAATGAACTCAAACTCACTAATTTTAGACATTGGCCTTTTTAGCACCAAACCACAGATATTTAGAGGGAAACAATAATAATAAAAAAAAAAAGCAAAAAATATCAATAAAATAAATAGACCAGTCATGTATCAGTTGCAGTATTTGGTACTCCTGCCTAAAATTTTTATAGGTTTTTGACTTTTAATTTTGTAACAGCCAAAAACGATTTGATGACAAAACTGTAAAAAAACTTTTTCTCATAATAAGTGTTATCATTTTTTCATACCTCTGTTACGTATGGAAGAGCTAAAACATTATAAAAATTGGTCAGAAGAATGACATCAATAGAAGAGAAGTCAACCAAACCACTCTAAAAAAAAAAACCTAAAAAAATAAAAACTTTACCAGCCAAGTCTTCAGGTCTAATTGAAAGCCTAGTTTGATTTTTGTTTATACTTTATTTTTCATTCTGTCAAATTAATTTAAACTTTTAGACTTTTAATTAAAACTTCATAAGATGAAAAATATTTTACACTTAACTAAATTTTGTATAAAACTTCAATCAATGAAATATAGAAGAATGAAAAACAATGTAAACAGTTCCATTAACTATTTGTACACTTTTAGTTTTTTAAATATTTCTATACATTTAAAGAAACAAATATCCATAGCTAACTTATATTTAAAAAAATCACCTCTGGGGGTGAAACTTCAGGAACTCCATCAACGAAAACTCTTCCTCCGATTTCAAACAAATTCTAAAATAATTAACAGTACAAAAAAGCAAATCCATTATCAACTCTGATTTTCAGTAGAAAACTATGCAGATAATGAAGAGCTAAATCATAAAACTGTGCAACCTACAAGCTACAACAAAATAAAAGTTTTTGTCTTAAATTACAGAAATTAGTTGTTAGGAATATACAGTAAAATATTCCAGTAAAGTAAAGTTACAGTAAAGTTAGGAATATACAGTTAGGAATATACAGTAAAATAATTAAAAGCATAATAGGGTCGTTTTACTTAGGCTGCACAACAACACTAAAACTAGTTTGACAACAAGACATTTATTTGAAATGTAGTTTAATGAGAATTTAAAAAAAAGTAGATAGATCCACTTAGATGCAGCATTAATTTACATTTATTGTACAATTTAAGAACGAACATATGCTACATGATATATGTATAATGCTGTAGGTTATACTGAATTGCAAATATTTTTGCATGAATAACTTTAACATTTGCTCATTAATCTGACTCTTCTCTTATTTTCAATTTTTTTAAAACTCTTTTTTGTTAAACTATTTAGTTAATCCTATTACATAGCAGAATAATTGCAATTATACTTATTTCGTAATGTCATTTTTTGGTTTAAATTTTTTGTAATAGATAATTTTGCATTATTATTAACTTGTTTAAGTAAAAGCATCATAGTGTTATGTCCATAAGTTAAAAAACGTTCACTTAAAAACTAAATTTGACACTGAACTGTATTAAATAGACTTATAAAGAGACCTCTTCTTTCCAAAATTTCACTTGGGTCATACAATTTTAAATACTCAAACAAAAACAGTACTTTGAGTTCAGCATAACCTGCCCAGTTGAGATTTGGATACAATTACTAGCCTTTATCTTTAATAGACTTGCTAAATAATACATAAAGTAAATATTAATTCCAAATATTGATAGTGCAGATGTTTGATGACAACTTTGTGATAATATTTTTCAGTATTTTTCTTTTACTATGTATATTCTGCCGGCTGATAACTCATTACAACTCCTGCAACTCATTTTAACTTCAGTACTTTTAATACACAGTTATAATTAATTTCAATTAAGTTATAATTAAATAAAATTAGTTTTCATTAACATTGTCATTTCTTTTGAAATCACTAAGCAGTGCAACCATCTTGTTTGGAATTTTAGCTTGTAACATTATTAAAAACAACACCAATAAAGAGACTTGAACAGTTCATGCAATTAAACACAGCTTCAATTATACAAAACTTGTTTATAATTAGAAACATTCATTTCAATCAGACTGTACAGCCTGTGTAAGAAATCTTTGAGTTATAGATTAACTATAACAATACAGTAAAAAAAAATTAATTTGGCTTTTTAATAGCTGCATATGTCAAACTCTTGTTTTTAATCTATGGTTATTAGCAGAAACTCAGCTGCTGTGCAACACTGTGGAACAAGATTGAAAACAATAAGAAACATCTTTAAGAAACAAAAAAAAAAGGTTTTTTGGTAAATATTTCAATGCTTAGTTTCAGGTATTCTCAGAGAGTCTTAATGTTTTATTATAAAGCTTAAAGTTGAGTTAGATATTAAATATAAGTAATTAAAAATAAAAAAAATTTAATATTTTTCAAATATTCTGATTTGTAGGTTGCTGATTATAAAAGTATTTTAATAATTCTGTTAGTTTTTCTGACATAAATCTGTAAAATATAAAATACGCATACTGTCTCTGTTCCAAGCTGTTGCTTCACTTCAGAGCATGTCCATTGCTTCAGTGCCTCTTTTTTATTCCTAAAACAACTTTGCTTTAAAATTGAATTATAAAAATCAATTTATGCACTTAAACTTGTGGTATGAATGAAGAGATAGTTGTTCTTCAATAAGTAACTGAACTTAAATTAAAAAAAAAAAGAAAAAAAAAGAAAAAAAGAATAAGCAACTCAGTAGTAACTAAGTTTAAACCAATAATCAATTTATTATTTCAAGAAACTTGTAATTCTACATCCACTTTTCAGATACAAAAATCGTTTATAAAATAATAATTTTTCATTTGAATATTATTCTAATATATTAGAATTTATTATAATGTAATAATAATCTGTTTGAATATATCATGGTGCATTATGATGTATTGAAAAACTATTTCTAAATATGAGTAAACTGCATAATTATACCAAAAGGGTCAAAGAAAGAGCTAGAAAAAGAGTTTCTCACATTTAAGTTTTTAAAACTTACACACTATCATTAAATTTAACTTGAGAGCCACAAAAGAATTTTTGGGTAAATTAAAAAGCTTTTTATCTCCTAAAGTATTACATATAAAATTCTAATTTGATTCTCTATATTGATTAAAACCTTGGGATTTTTTTTAAGCTAACTTAGTAAAGATAATTCAGAAAAAATATACTATATTATATTGAAATAACTATATTCTATTGAAGATCCATGATGAGTTGCCGTTGTTCTATTCTTGCACTATTTTCAATTGCACTATTTAACAGCATCACATTTTATTAAAAACATCACTAAAGATAACTACAAATAACACTGATCGAAAAAAAAACTTTTTTTGAGCTTCTATTTTGATGACTATTTTCTGATTCTTTATATCAAAAAACAACAACAACAAAAAACACCAAAACCTTCATTCAATTTTGCTTTTGTTCCTTTTACAAAAATCAATATATGTTAAGAATGTTTATTTAACAATGATAAGCATATTTGATTAAGGGTATGGATAAGGGGATGGAAATCAAGTCCCATTTCACTTATGTGGTTAATAGTCAACACATTTTGTATAATGCTGAGAATGACATCTTCAAAACTGAAAAAAAATTATAAAATAACCAAAATTGTTTAGAATATTTTGTAATATTTAGAAAATTATATTAGAACTGCTGGTTTATAGTACAAACAGTTTTTCCATTCTAAGATTATACCACACTAAGGGTACAGTTTTCCATTTGGGCATTTTTCCCTTTTGCAATTTTTCTATTCTGACGTAATTCATCAATCCAATTTGTCTTACTATTAGCTAATAATACACACATAAAATCGATCAGTTCATAAATAATTATCTTATAACTATAGTTAAAATTGAAACACACCTATAAAGTGCTGATAATGGGAGGTAGTTAAGTACAGGTGACAAATCCAAATGGCAGTCCAGCATGATTGTTAAGTGTTTGAACTTTAATATCAAACATGGTGAACATAATCCTTTACTTAACACATACTAAAATAAAAAAAAAAAGTGTTTTCAAAAAGAAAAAAACTTGCATTAAGATTTTTAATTCTTTTTTTTTTTAAACATCATAAAAAGTAATCATATTTACCAAAACCAATTTTCTACAACTGTTACATACTAGTTCACAATTTAATTATTTTTTTATTAATTCAGTTTTATCAAATGTATATAAAAAAGATACAAAAAAGGCACACAAAGCTTTAAATTGATTTTTGTTCCGTAGTTTTCTTAAACAAACTGTTATACTTAAACATTTTGTTAAAAAATCTTAGATCAATTTCGATATAAGGTTACATAAAAATGTTAACATTATAAAAAGCAATATAAAAGTAATATTGGAGTAATGCAATGCTGTTTCAAGGAGTAGGTTTGTGTATATATATATATATATATATATATATATATATATATATATATATATATATATATATATATATATATATATATATATATATATATATGTATATATATATATATATATATATATATATATATATATATATATATATATATATATATATATATATATATATATATATATATATATATATAGGTTGAATCAGCAGACACACCTACATTTAGATGTTAGAGAACTGCATGGTTCCATCAGCATTCAGGCTGATTGATAAAATGAATGATGCATTTTCAGCAAGATAAAATTCCAAATGGCAACTAGTTCTTGTTTTAGAATACTAAGCTTCATAATTAGTAGTTTTTGGATGCTATGTCCAGAATTTGATACTAGCTACAATAAGTTATGACAACAATAACAATGCAATAAGCATGAAGGATAGTAATTTAAATACTAGTTTTGATTCTTATTGTTATTGCACAAACATTCAATTCTTTTTTTTTAATTATTGTAATTGATAACATTTTAAAATATATAAATTATGTTTTAGTATGATACTCTATTGCAAAATTTATTTAAGAAATAATTTTTCTTAAGAATGAAAAAAAATTAGCTCAATATCTTCTACTTTTTATTTTATAGTGCTTAAAAGAAACTTTAAAGCAAAAAAAAAAAAATGTGTCTTATCTTTTGATAACATAAATTTTATAAGTAGCTAATTTGGTGAGGGGATGGAAGTTTATTTTTTTGTTATATTTCTAAATTATTTTTTAAGTGAAAAACTTTATTGTTGGAATTTAAAAGTATTTGTTTTTTAAGCAACTGGTTTTTTTTCCCTCTAAAATCTGAAGATATTTTTTTGTATTTAAAATTTTTTAGGAACAAAAGATCTATTAAACTTAAATTTAGTCAAATTTAAATGCATGCAACAAATAACATAATTTTCTTTTTATCTTGATTGTGAAAAGAAATATTCTACAGCAAAGCTGTAAATTAAAAGTTAAGTAAATTTAAGTAAATTCAAAGTAAAAGTAAAAATTCAATATATCAAAAATTAAAAAAAAAAAAATTCATTGTATGGTCAATATGGGTCAAAATGGTTGGTAGAACAATAGATGTTAATAACAATCAGAATATTTTGCATTTTGTATTGAAATCATGAAAATGTTTCTTTTTTCTTTTAATTTTTATACAGACCAAAGACAAAAAAAAAATTTTTTTAAATTAAAAACTCTGCCTTATTATTACGGTTTTAGGAATGCTCAGTCTAAAAACAATAACAAAGCCCTACAAAATACCATTTGTTCATATTTTTAAAATTTAATAGCTGTTCATTTTGATATACTAAAATAAACAGTAAATCAAATTTTATAATAACAATGAGAACAACAACAACAACAACAATAATAAAAAAATTAATAACAATCATAATGATAACAATTTTAATAATATCAATTATGATGATGATGATGATGATGATGATGATGATGATGATGATGATGATGATGATGATGATGATGATGATGATGATGATGATGATGATGAGGATGAGGATGAGGATGATGAGGATGATGATGAGGATGATGAGGATGAGGATGATAAGGATGAGGAGATGAGGATGATGAGGATGAGGATGATGATTATAACAACAACAACAACAACAACAACAACAACAATAATAACAATAAAAATAACAACAATAATAAAAAAAAGTAATAATAATAACATTAGTAATAATAAGAACAATAGTAATAATAATAACAATAATAATTAATAATAATAATAATAATAATAATAATAATAATAATAATAATAATAATAATAATAATAATAATAATAATAATTATAATAATAATAATAATAATAATAATAATAATAATAATAATAATAATAATAATAATAATAATAATAATAATAATAATAATGATAATAATAATAACAATAATAATAACAACAACAACAACAACAATAATAATAATAACAATAATAATAATAATAATAATAATAATAATAATAATAATAATAATAATAATAATAATAATAATAATAATAATAATAATAATAATAATAATAATAATAATAATAATAATAATAATAATAATAATAACAATATTAATAATAATAACAATAACAATAATAATAATAATAATAATAATAATAATGATAATAATAACAACAACAACAACAACAACAACAACAACAACAACAACAACAACAACAACAACAACAACAACAACAATAATAACAATGAGTGGTATTTTTATTTATCCACCCATTCAGTTTCAAATTTAATAAAAAATTTATATCTAAGGTTATTACTCATTAAATAGTTTTACAAAAAACTACCAAAACTTACCAATCTCATATCATAAAATTGATTTCTTTCCAGGAATGTTTTTATTGCCCTAAAATTAAAGATCGGAAAATTATAGTACAAAGATATATTACATACTAATGAAAAACACCTTTCTTCTTAGATTTGTTAAATAACATATTCAATATTTCAAATAAAGAACTACTGTTTTCTATAGACTTACTTTTACAACACTGTTTTTTTTACTAGGTTATGAAAACCTTGTAACTTTAATTTTTAATTTTTAAAAAAGTTTCCTCCTGGTTATTGAAAAATTCTTAAATGTCATTTTTTATGAGCATAATGCGTTAAAGCATTTATATATATATATATATATATATATATATATATATATATATATATATATATATATAGAGAGAGAGAGAGAGAGAGAGAGAGAGAGAGAGAGAGAGAGAGAGAGAATTAGTTTAGGAAACAAGCATAAAACATAAATTTATGAAAGTTTAATTTTTTAATGTTTTTTTAAGTACCGAACTTAAAAGAAAGTTTATTAACTTACAAAAATTTACTCTGATATTGATAATATGTAACTTCATTTTAAGAAAATTTTATCTTAAGTTTTCAAGATTAGGCTAGTGTTCACAAACGAGACATTTGGTTACAAAAATATAGCTTATGTTTCTTAATGTCTTTTAAAACTTTTTCTATATTTATCTGGCTAAAACCAGATAAATATAGAAAAAATGAAAATTTAGATCTTAAAAACTTCAAACAAGCAAGTTTATGTGAAAAGTAATGCTATTATTGCTGCTATCACGAAAAGTTCCGTATTGTTACGATAAGTCAGAACAGCTAATTGTACTTTATACGGGAAAATGTCAGAATTGAAGTAAACATCGGCGCACAATTAGTCGAAATACAAAAAAACTGGCAAAAAACCAACAAAAAAAACAATAGCTAAGAACTAATAAATCGAGTAAAAATGTTACTAATACTCACAGAAAACTGGAATTGCTTTTTGGTTGATTCTTAAGGAATCGCTAATTTTTGCACCTTTTCCTAAGACATAATATCTTATTAATTTTTTATTGCGAAACTCCGGTACAAAATGTTTCCTCTAGCGCACTCCTTTAAGGTAAAAACGGTTCAAAATTTAATTTTAAGGCATAAGCTTAAGATATTTGGTAAGTATAAACAATGCTTTTGACTCTGCATTTTGATTTTAGATTGTCATTCCCTAAGAATTTAAAAAAAAGAGCACCTTAATGATTTTTTTTTATTTGTATAATCATGAGTTCGGCTGAAAACTAAGAAATTCCACTAGATAAAAAAAAAATGAGTTGCCCGATCTTGTCCCAATTCAATATACAATCTTTTAAAAAAAAGTCAAATTAAAAGTTTCATATTAATTATTTTTCATAAATTTTTCACACAACATTAGTACTACAGAAATAATTTGTCATTACTCAAAAAACAACCTTCAAAAACTCATGCTCAAACTAATCATGGTAAATTTCAAACCTCAAAAACCAAAAATTGCATGATTTGACGGCCTACTGCCTGAATTAAATGTTTAAAGATAAAACTTTCATTCAAAATAACGAATAATAATTTATTGCTTACATTCCTCATAAATATACATTTAGTGGCTATCATTCAAGAGTTAGGAATTAATCATGATAATGTACTTGAGGCTCTTCTTCTTAAGTTTCATACGTTGGAGGGTGTGCCATGGAAGTAATGATGAACCTGAAACAATAAATCTCAAGAAAACTCTATCAATATTGAATTGAAAGTTCAAATCAAAGTTGCTGAAACATTCAAAAACTTTCTCAAAGCTTCTAGAAAATGAGCAAATGTGATTGGATAAAGAAATAACAGTTAACAGATAAGACGTTGCTGCAGGTCCCAGGTAGAAAAAAGCAAGGTCTGGGAAGATCTAAGTGAGGGAAACAAAACAGAAATATCTGCTTCAACTCCACTACAGAGTATTTTTAATCATAATCCTACAAGGATACTAAACTTTACTGAATGTCAAGACTCAGCGAGAACATTCGCTGAAAAAGTTTGAAGATGTACTTCACTTTAAAGGGGATTTTGATGGTGTATCTAAAGTGTGTATAAACAAAAGTATATTAACACAAATATTAGTAAATACGAGTAAAGTCTTTTTCAGAAAGCTACGGTTCCACTTAAATTAATCTTCATGAAGAAAACAGTATAGTTAAATAAGAAGCCCTCTAGTACACACTATTGCAAACCCCTGTATTTCCAATATCAAAAGGAAACGAAAGAGCGGATCAGAAATGAAGATGAACATCTTAAAGCTTAAAATGAATTGGCTGGTCGAGTTTAAGGTAAAGTTAGAAGTAGCAGAAGACAACCCCTGAAAATAATAGTTTCAAAAACCACAAACCTGAAAATCGACTTTCCCTTGATGTTAAATAAAGCTGTTTATAATAATAGTTTTTTTTAATTTTTTTTTTTTCATAGAATAGTGAGATAATATGGCATCTTGGTTTTTTGAACACAAATTTTATATTTTAATTAGTGTAAGTGCGCGTTTTGGTTTGAAGAACCCAATTTTTTTTATTTAAAGTAATTTTTGTGCTCGCGTAAAAGAATACGCGTAAAAGAATACGCGTGTGTAGTACTCGCCTTAGATACGCGTAAACTTTTTTTTAAAAAATACGTGGTATAGATTATATACGTGGTATTATATATTATTTGAGATCGATTTCTCGATCCCTAATATTATATAATACCACGTATACTTAAATCGTTATTTGCGCGTGTAAATGGCACTGAGACGCGTAATACAGGTCTTGGGTACGCGTAAAATTTACTTCTAGTAAACAAACTTAAATTTTCTGACCCAAAAATACTAGAACTGATGTATCACATGTTTATATTTGATGGTTATATCATTTTTGCCGGTTTTTTACCTTTCTGACTCACTGTGCAGGGTTCGGTTTTTCGTTTTCATCTAATAATAACATAGTCACAAGAGTATATTCTTGTATATCTTGTATGTAATCACAAGAATATATTCTCATAAAAATATATTATTGTAACAATGAATAATAACGATTAAAGTATAAATTACTAAGTCAGTCATTTAAAATGAGTCGAATTTAAAGTAATTATGTATTTAGACACAAAAGGCTACAAACTATATATTCCAGAAAAGAATGTTGCGGTACTTAGCATATCTTACGTAGTTTTGTTTCGACCATTCAAGGCATGGACTGAGCTGCTATTCGATTAAAACCGTTAGAATAAGTTTTGCAACAAACTATTAATAACAAATTTATGTATGAATGTTAACTTGTCACATAAAAAAAAGGTTCTGTTTTAAACATATAAAGAGTTCAATTTTAATAAACTTCAGAAAATTCATTTTTTTCAAAAAAACTGGTACATAAGTTGGTGCTTTATGAAGACCTGCTCTTGGCTTCTGCTCAACTCCATATTTATCATTTATATTAGGTTTAAGAAAAGTAGCTATATCATGATCAACTACTGGAATTTCAGCAGCATTGATAACGTTTTCATCAATGTTAGGTAAATCCATCAAAACTTAAAATACTTCTTTTATCAAAACTCATGTAAGTTTGTCGTACGGTAACAATGTTAGGTAAACCCATCAAAACTTAAAATACCTCTTTTATCAAAACTCATGTAAGTTTGTTGTACGGCAACAATGTTACACTCTAAATTTAAAAGTGTTAAATTACACTAAAACGGTGGGCAGCATGAAATAAACCAAAACGGTGTAAACATACACCAAAACGGTGTAAATTAACACTAAAACGGTGTGCAGCATGAAATACACCAAAACGGTGCAAATTAACACCGTTTTGGTGTATTTCATGCTGCACACCGTTTTAGTGTAATTTAACACTTTTAAATTTAGAGTGTAATTATGCGCTTAAAAATAAAGGCAAAATAAAGTTTTCTACTACACTGTGTAGAGATAAAACAATCGAGTTACGGTTTTCAAAATGGTATATTTTTTGTTCGACTTTGAAAGTCGTCAGTTAAGCGAAGTTTCTTAAATTAAACAAAGTTAAAAATTTCAACTTGAAATCCGTTAAACTTCGAATAAAAGTTAATTAAACGGTTATGAAAGCCGTAAAAAGTTGTAGCTTTAACTTTAAATCGACTTTGAAAATCTTTAAAAGTTGATAAGACTTAATTAAAACGATGTTGACAGCCGCAAAATGTTGTAAATCAAAATTTTACGGTTACGAAAATCGTATAAATTTGTTTTCATTATATTTCACGAACTTGAAAACCTTATAACTTTGTCTATGTTATTTAACAAAAATTAAACATTGTAAAACATCAAACAAATATGCCAAAGACCCATCGCTCACTGGTTTGGCAGTACTTCCTGAAGGAATACAAAGGAGATAAGGCCTATGGTGTGTGCAAAAAGCCAGAAAGAATCTGTGCTATCCAATACAAAGCTTCGTGATGACATGGAGCTCATGATTTACCTTGCAACTGACAATCAGCCTTTCTCAATGTATAACTCTATCCCTTTCCAAAGACCGCTTGCCCACATTGACTCGAGGTTTAAGGTTAAAAGTGGTGCCTGCATGGCTCGCTTCAAGTTACCTCTCCTCTATAGGAATCTGCAGATGGCCATGAAGAGCATGTTTGACAAGGAGCTTCCTCATTGTGATCCAGTTGCAATCAGCACTGACATCTGGACCTCACGCAACAACGACGGCGGTGACTCTTCATTACATCACCAAAGAGCTTGTTCTACGAAAGGTAACTGTTGGAGTTATTCCATTCCCAGGTAAGCACACTGGTCAGAACATTGCTACTCAGTTGGAAAACTTGGTTAAAAGTTTTGAGTCACTCAAAATGGTTAAGAAGTGGGTTGTTGTGTTTGACCAAGCTTCAAATATAAAAGCTGCACTGAGGAAGTCAGAGACAATTGCTGATCTTGAAAGTGGTTCAATCACATGCAATTGACCACACGTTTAACATGGCCCTGGAAAGGACTGTCAACAAGCAGTATTTTTAACTTTTTCAGTAGATACGAATACGAAGTTTTACAACGTAATGTCAAAATTTTACAAATATTTTTTAATTTCAAACAAAGCTTTCTAAGAGTTTACAATTTCATACGATTTTTTTTGCGAAATTTTATTTTAGTCTTTGTTTCAGTACCCTACAGAAAGATCACTGCTCCTTGTGCTACCAGATGGAACTCTGTCCAAATGATGCTCCTAGACATCGACCATCTTCAAAGTGTCCTGTGTGCTCTCCGGGCTGACAAAAAGAAACGGACCACATCCATCCTGACCACATTCTGAGTCAATGTCGAGTGATAAGAAAATTACAATCGATAGAGCACTGTCAGCCATTGTTCATCTTGTGGATTGATGTGCTTCTCTGAGGGTCAAAGAAATTAGAAAAAACAGCGTCACTGGAGTAGGTCTATTCATGGTTGAGCTCATTGTAAAACTCGAGAAACGATTCCCAAGAGGAGCATGTGACATCATGCCTTATGCTGTAGGCTGCCTGCTAAACCCTTTCTTGAAAGGCCAACAACTGCACGCTTGTGGTGTCATGGATGAGATTTTTGACAAGTTGAAACCCAGTATCCTACAAAAGCAAACTGGATGTCAAACCAGCAAGGTACAATCAATGTCTCAGATGAGATCACCGATGAGTTTCTTGAAGATGATGGTGAGACTGAATTCTGGAAGGCAGCAGCAAAGGTAATAGCTATTAAGTATAATATGAAATAAATTTCTTTAGAACTAGTTAAATATATTTCTACTAATCTTAATGCAATCGAACAAACAAAGTCATAAAAATTTTAATTTGAGGATAATATGTCATACGGGGGAGAGGTGGGGGGGGGAGAGGCTCAAAGTTAAACGAACTTTTTAAAAATTATTTGAATTTAAACAATTTTAGATTAAAGAAAGCGAAGTTATACGAAGTTTACTAAACGTTTAACTTTCTTTCTTTCTTTTAGACTGTGTCCAGCCAATTCAGGCAGACATATGCTACAGCTGAGGGTCCTCCGATTTCCGTTGAGTGAGCGAAATTCAAAGAAACAACTGTGATAGATTCGAAGATTGATGCCCTTGACTGGTGGAAGACACATCGCAAAGAGATGCCCATCTTGGCAGGCTTTACACGGGAGTATTATTGCCTACCAGCCTCAAGTGCCTCAAGTGAGCGGCCCTTTAGTGAAGCTGGACAAGTGGTCCACAAAAAGATGCAGGTTGTCTCCAAAAACCACTGAGAAATTGGTCATCAACGAGAACTTCGAACTCTTAAACTCATTTGTACCAGTTTGGGAATACCGCTCCATGGAAGAGCAAATGGCAGTTAGACCTGCTCCAGACAGAAATTAAAATGATGATGATGATGACTCAGACTAGGATGATGATGATACCGCCACATTAAAAATAAAATCTCCAGTATTGTTGAACTGGAAAGGTGAGACAGACATCATTTAGGCTTACCATGCCAGGAAACTGGAAGACTGGAAGCGGACAACTAAATGTTCTTTAGTAGGGAAGCATGCTAGGATTATTTTAGATTAGCTAATCGATAATATGCAAACAATTTTTTCACATATTTAAGGAATTGGATTTTTGAAATCTAGAATGATTATCAAATAATTGAAAGGGTTTTAGCATATCTTTTGTATATTCTGTATTTCTGTAATGTTACTGTAGTGTATACTTCAAATTTTTATTTAGAAGGGCAGAGACTGCTAGCATATACCAAACCAGTTATCACTTCACTTTACTTTATATCGATGTCTTTGAACCTTAACATAGGTAGCTTCTCATCGACTGTGATTTTTTCCAAATATAAGGGATAGAGTAGGAGTCTAGGAGAATAGAAGGGAGTGCATAACAGTACTAGTACAGGCACATACAAGTTCAGCTTAAAATATAGCTTATCACTTCGCTTCACTTTAAAATTTTTGCTTATAGAACTTGAAGTTATTAAACTTGCAGTTGAAGTCGTTGAGCTTAAAACCTGAACGAAGTCATGCGACGTTTGTTTGTTTACTTTCTGTATGCACTCGTTTCGTTTCCTCAAACGATTTCGAAGACAGTTAAATTTTTGGAAGTGAATTTGAAAACCGTTAGAAATTTTAAACAATTTTAAAACACATCATTTTCGAATTTACACAACTTTTTACGATTTCGAAAACCGCGAAAATATATTTTATTCGAAGTAGTACGATTTTGAAAACCGTTTAATTAATTTTTATACAACTTTTAACGATTTCGAAACGCGTGATTACTTTTCCCTTCCCTTTCCCGTAGCGAAAACGGATGAGTGGAAACTTAGCATAACACTGTGATAAGGAAAACTTTTTTTTTTACAGTCCAAGTATTTTAGGAATCTCTTCCCGCTATAGCTATTAATAGTAAAGGTGAGATGGAGCGGGATCATCTATTAGAAATGACAAAAGATTTTTTATTTATTTATATAATTTTTAAATTTAGTCGTCGTAGCATAACCCATAGGTAAATGAGCTGTTATACAATGACGTCATACAGAGTCCAAATTACATTCAATAATGAACCCGAGAATAGAAACTTGAGCTGTAGCACACTAAAGTCCTTTTAAAATGGGATCTATCTAAAAAATGCCTTAACAGGGCAATAAATGAGCACGATTTATCCATCTGTAATAATTGTTCTATCGCAGCTCATTGATACCAGCTTTTGCATAAGAAAATTAGGGTTAATAATTTTAAGGTAGGAATAAAAATCCTTACCATTTTTATATTTCTTGAGCTACATTTTTTTTACTAAAACTTTTAACAGCATCAACAAAACCCTTTGAGGTTATTTTGGAAAATAATATTTAGAATAGTAAATTGCAGAGTATTTTGCTACAAATTCTGCTCTTGTAATTATAACTGTAAAAACTCCCCCCTTCTCCACTACTTTGTTTCAATTATCATTTTCTTGTCGCTGACACCTTTCTTCTAGCTTTGAATTTAAGACTCGTGGCTTCCTTTTTTGGACTTAAGACTCATGGCTTACTTTAAACCAAAGGTTTTTTCCCATACATCTTTCTGTTACAATATGAACTTCTTTTCCTTTGCTTATTTTCTTAAGGAAATTATTTGTTAAAAGCTCTCTAAAATCTCAAGCTTCAATAAATAATACAATGTAAATTAAGGTAATTTCACCTCACAGAAAAAAATAGTTTTTCTTATTTACACAGTACTATACACTTATCATCATGCAGAACACTTATGTTCATCTGTACCACTAACATTAGCTTAGCAAATTAAAGAAAACTAGCATCAAAACTATTTCTAAAATCTTTATTTCTTACAACATTTTATACTTGTAATCAAAAAAGCATTGACTTGTTTGTTTTTTAATGATTGACATTGCTTTCAACCTATTATCGTTGAACATAGTTTCTCTAAAAAGGAAGCCTCTAAGCTAATTGTAATAATTTCTCTGATTTGAATGTGCAAAGTGCCTTTTAATTTGGAAATAACTAGCACCAATGGCTAACTAAAACATTTAGGATAAGAAAATTGTACTAAAAAATAAGTAATAGATAAACAACTCAATGTGAAATCATGTGTAAAAATATCCCCCAGCAAACTAAAAATTTAGCAGTAAAACAAGTGGGCTTAAGTTTTCTATTATATTTTTTAAAAAAAACTTGTACAAATTACATTTACAACTCCTTGAGTAATTTATGCAACTGTAGTATGAATCAAACTGACACAAACAAAAACAAAAAAAAAGACTAAAAGACTGTCATGCTGTACTCATAGAATACCTACTGGGAATAAAAATAAGATATATGTATGTATATTTATACTCATAGAATACCTACTGGGAATAAGAATAAGATATATATAAGAATAAGATATATATAAGAATAAGATATATATATATATATATATATATATATATATATATATATATATATATATATATATATATATATATATATATATATCTTATTCTTATATATATCTTATTCTTATTCCCAGTAGGTATTCTATGAGTATAAATATACATACATATATCTATATATATATATATATATATATATATATATATATATATATATATATATATATATATATATATATATATGATCTAAAGTAAAGTAAAATAAACAATAAAAGGGAAACGAAGCTGTATTTACTTCTTAAACTACTTTGACTTTATATGAGTCGTTATAAATCTTAGAAAATGATATCAATCTAAAGATACAAAGCCATTAATTTTTAACTTTTATTTTCTAACGTTTAAATCAATTAAATATTACTAAAATTGCACTGTCAGAATAAAACTTTACCATAATTAAAAATATCAGAGTAAAAAGACATTTAAGAAAGCCATATTAATCAAATAGCAATACAATTCTAATATGGAATACTTGACACGCTTTTTTAAAATTTGAAAAATTATTCTCGTGATTTTTTTCAATATTTTTTAACTTATCAAAAAAAATTTTAATAAACAAGCGAGAAAAAAAATTTAGCTAATACTTTTATTTTTTAAAGATATTTTTAAAAATTAAATTTAAAAATATGAACTTATTTTTTTCTAACTTTGGGTCTTTTTTTTATTCAGCAAAGGCATTACTTTTTAGAACGGCCCGTCAGTCCTTTCGATATCTGCCATCTTTACATGTGGTGCCTGTTCTGAGGTGATCTTAACTTTTTAAATATAAAGACCACAGAAATCTGTTAAAGATTATCACTTTATTAGTAATTATGATAATTTGATGCCCTATTTTAAAATTTGTTTTAAATTGTGTTTAAGATAGTATAACTAGTTGACCATTGTATTCTGGTTTATTGCTAATTTTTTATTTAACTAAGTTGCCATTTTAAGGCCTTAGCAAGTAAAGAAGATGACTAACCCATCAGGAAAACGCAGAGGAACACGTTATCTATTTTCAAAAAAATTTAGAAAACATGGTATAGTTTTGATATTTATTTAAACATTTTGTATACTTCTATTTAACTCATTACATACAAATACCAGAGTAAAATTAATCTCTTATAGGTGTTGAACATCTGTCAACGTACCTAAAAACATACAAAGTTGGAGACATAGTTGATGTTAAGGTAAACTAAAGAATTTAATTAAAAGACTTTTGAATCCTATAACTTTCAATCCTATCTAGTTTATTATAATTCCAACTCCATAATGTTTGTTTTGTTAAAATAACTTTGCATATAGAACCTTTTTCACATACTAAAATGTTATATTATGACAATTATCTTTAATGCTTTTTTGTAATACTTTTGATTAGGGTAATGGTGCTATTCAAAAGGGTATGCCATACAAATTCTACCATGGAAAGACAGGACGAGTGTTTAATGTTACTAAAAGTGCAGTGGGAGTAGTTGTAAATAAACAACTAGGGTAAGTCTAAAAAAAAAAAAAAAAAAAAAAAGAAAGAAAAGAAATCAATAAGTTGTTTTTAAGTTATACTTTTCATGAAATTTTTTTTTATTTGGTTAGCAATCGAATTATTCCCAAAAAAATCAATGTTCGTATTGAGCATGTTAAACACTCTAAGTGTCGTGATGATTTTCTCAGGTATGTTAAATTTTTTTATTTGATTTTAATATTATGATAGTTATCAAATACCTTATTTACTGGTGTATAAGTTGAGACTTTTTAGTGGTCCAAAATGTTCTTTAAGGATGTTATGGAATAGTTATAATAAGTAAAACTACTTTTTTTTCTGTTGAAAATAGAATCTAGGTTTATACACTGTTTTATGTAGTATAGTAAAAGTAAATTTTGATTGGTTTAAAAGTGAGGCATTGCCTTTGTTTTGCTGTAAGTTGTATGGTTCTAATTTTTTAGTGATAGAAAAATCAGAAAGTTTGAAGAAAATGTATTTTTACAATGTTCCTGTACTTTATATACTTTTTTGTTATAGACGTGTCAAGGAAAATGAAGTTAAGAAGAAAGCTGCTAAAGCAAAAGGAATTAAAGTTGATTGCAGAAGAAAAGTATGGTTTCTAACATTGTTTCAATACAAATTAAGACTACTTAAGTTTTAATTTCTTAATTGATTTTAATTCTTGAAGAAGCATTTGGAGTTGTAATTTGTTAGAGTATGCATCATAGTAAATTTTGCAAGGTCAATGTTTTCGGGGGCTTAACAGTGCCTGATTGGATGCCTAACTTCAACAGTATGTATAGCTAGCTAATTAAATTAACTGTGAAGTAATAGTTTTCTGTTAAACAAGCCATAGATTTTTTAAATATTTGGTATGATTGCAAAACACATTCAAACAAAGCATGCATATCATTTCTAATTTCTCCTGTAGAAACATGCTAGAATTAATTTGAACTGTAATTTTACCAATAAAGTTATTCTGCATAATTTTTTAAGCTTAAGATAGTTTTGTGAAAGCTTTTATATAGGTAAGAACTATGCTTACTTTTTAGATTCTTGCTCTGAGTTTTTATTTTTAATCTATAAATTTTATTCAAACAATGATGAGATATTTCTTCTAAAAGAATTCTATTGGACAGTGCCAGAAATGGTAGAACCTACTGTCTTGATTAGTTCTTTTAATGAAGACAAGTTTGCATAAACTGCTGTCTGAGTTTTGAGACAATTTTTTTTGAAAGGAAATGCATTTAAATAGACAAATATAATGCTTACTTTTCAGAATGTTTTAATTTTTTTTTATTTTTTTTTAAGTACCTATTTTTATTAAAACAATGATGGAATTATTTATCTAAAAGAATACTATTGGACAGTGCCAGAAATGGCAGAACCTACTGTCTTGTTTAGTTCTTTTAATAAAGACATTTTGCATAAACTGCTGTCTGAGTTTTAAGACAATTTTTTTTTTTTTTTTGAAAGGGAATGAATTTAGATATTTTGAGAATAGTATTTTTAATAATTTTTTTTATTTTAAATATTGTTTTTATTCAAACAATGATGAAATTTTTCATCTAAAAGAATTCTATTGGACAGTGCCAGAAATGGCAGAACCTACTGTCTTGACTAGTTCTTTTAATGAAGAGAGTTTGCATAAACTGCTGTCTGAGTTTTGAGAATTTTTGTTAAAAAGAATGCTTCTGGATAGCTTATATTACTTTTACAGGATAATGTTCTGAGTCTTTTTCTATAACATTCAAACAATGATGAAATTTTTTTTCTAAAAGAATTCTATTGGACAATGCCAGAAATGGCAGAACCTACTGTCTTGATTAGTTCTTTTAATGAAGACATTTTGTTGAAAATGCTGTCTGAGTTTTGAAATAGTTGTTATAAATAAGATGCTATGCTTATGGGGTACATAGTTTTTAGGTTATTTTTAAAAAGTATGGGCAATCCTTCTCAAATTGTATTGAAAATTTTATCAACTTTAAATTTTTGATAAGGTTAAAAAATAATTAAAAAATAAACAGGAGATGATTTTTCTCATTTAAAATTTAGCTTTTTTTTTAACTTTTGTTGTTGTTTTTTATTGTTGTTGTGGTAGTGCTATAGTATACATGTAGGAACAATAAAGTACTTGTTTACATAATGGTTTTTTCAAAAGTGAAATTTATTTTCAAACTGTATATTTTCAAGTTTTATGATTTTAAAATCATAATTTATGGTCCTTAAGAACTTACTTCAAAAAATTATATTGGGTAATCATGATTGATATTTATAATTTTTTTTTTACTTTTAAACTTGTTTGGTTCTTATGCTCCATTTTCTTTTTAATTTTAGCCTGTCATGCCTCGTGAAGCACACTTTGTCTCTTCAAAGAACAACACTCCAATATTGGTTGAACCAATTCCATACGAGTTTATCATCTAATGTGTGTTTATATGGCAGAAAAAATTTATTTAAAAAAAGCGTACTTGTTTTTTTTTATGTTTTTTTTAATTTCTAAATTTTACATTTTTAAAGGTAAAGGTTCTGCAATTGAATGGTTAAAAAAAGCAAACTATAAAAGCTCATACGATCGGTTCCATGTTTTGTAAACGTCTTAACTGTTATCACCATAACTTC
This sequence comes from Hydra viridissima, assembly GCF_058129835.1. Taxonomy (NCBI): domain Eukaryota; kingdom Metazoa; phylum Cnidaria; class Hydrozoa; order Anthoathecata; family Hydridae; genus Hydra; species Hydra viridissima. The sequence goes on along the minus strand of NW_028324301.1, from coordinate 23,458,367 downwards.
AGTATACTGCACTCGGATTTAAATATACTGATTACTTTATGTGGCAACAAACAACAGGTTGTCGATCACTGCAAAAGTTTTTATTAATGATTTATGTTAAGATTTATTACATTTTCAATGTAAAAGTTTCTCGTTTGTTTTTAAAAAAAACATTTAAGCACTGTGCTTTAAGATGTTTTTAGATCTAACATGTTAAGGGAACATTTCCGTCTACCGGAATCTTCTTTGGTATTTGGAATTCTCAACTTTGGTGGAAAAACATTCAAAAATCTATGCTGCGGTACCTTAGCTCATGGAGATCTAAGAAAATTTTTACATATGCTCAGAGATATCACAGTTGTACTATGATCTCTACGCTTATCCAGATTCGAGACTTTACACAGAATTTTGGAGTGTTGTTACTTACGCTACTACAAAAATGGTAGATGATCAATCCCACACATTAGACAATCGTTTTTAATACTACTTTTTTTTTTTTTTTTTTTTTTTTTTTTTTTTTTTTTTTTTTTTTTTTTTTTTTGTCATTTCCTTCGAGACCAACAGAGAAACTCTCAAAATTAAAATAAAATTTCAACCCTGGAGGAAAGAAATTGGCATGATCAAAAACAAAAAAAATTTTTAATAAGCAAAAGAATACTAAGGCACCATATGAACCTCAACTTATCTTTAAAATATACAATAAAATAAGTTGATTATTTTTCATCACGAACGCTATTGTTTACACTACAAGGTTAGCAATGATAAAAGTTTTACTTAAAGATATTCCCAACTGTAACAGCTTATAATTTGAATTAATTTTTCTTTTTTTTTTTTGGATATTTTTTCAGATTTCAGTTGTTTAAAGAGATTATTGTGAGCCCTAAAGATTGTTCAAAGTCTTTTAAAAACTAATTTGTTTAACCCTCTATCCGGCACATTATGATCAAACTACTAAAAAAAATTTTTTAATGAATTTTTTGTAAGAATATGGCATTATGTGCTAGAAAAAAACACAAAATAAATCTTTTTGATAATTATTATTGTTTTATGATTTGTTGCATATATGCAACTTTGCCGAAAAGAGGTATAGAAAATAACGCTTTTTTTTTAAAAAAAAAAAATAATAATAATAACACTGTGCTCTCCTGAGACCGCCAGGGTAAATTTTGGTTTACTCTAATTTTTTTTGTTTAATTATTAATATTGGGTTTAGTTAAGTATTTTAAAATAATTTTTAAAATCTAAACAAACTTTTAAACATCTTTTTTGCAAAAATAGTTTTTACCTAAAATAACATATGGAGGGGGAGGGGGTAATATGAGAGGGCGGGGATTTTTTTCAAAAATTATAGGGGTATTACACTTCTAAAACAACTTTTGTTACAAAAAATACAACTTTAAAATGAAAAAATGAGATCTTTTATGATAAAATTAAGATAAATTCTAGATTAACAATATAACATCAAGGCAATAAATGTAGCAGTTTAACATGAAATATTGAGATTCCTTATAAAATAATTCAATCATTTCAAAGTTCACAATAATTAAAAATTTTAAAAAATGAGAGAAAAGGACTACTTGAAACTGTTTATACCGAACTCAATCACACTTTTCTTAAGCTGTTTTGCATAATCATTGTGTTCCAAACGACGCTTGTATCGCTTCCATACTTGATAGTGATAGTGGTGAGCACTTTCTCCTGCCTGCTCGGCATATACACCAAGCCCAAACTGACTATGCTGAAGAAAAGGAACAAGATGACATACTAAAATATGAAATTTCCAGCTAATATTTAATTGGTAGTTAAACTTTTCCAGAAGATGAAGCTGCAGATTTTCGAAAGCTTTTTTAAAATCTAAAACTGATTCAGCAATAGAATCTCCAATAAACATGCTAAAACCTTTTGTTTTAATAATTGAAAACTTTCTAAGACAGTTAACTACAGGTTGGAGAAATATCATATTTGGTAATATAGAGGCTGCACTTAAAAGGTCAACTTCTAAATTATCTAATTTATCTAAAAGTCTCTGTGAATTATTACCATCCAAACCAGTTCCGTGGTAACCTCTAAAGATTATATAGTTCGACTTAAGCCACGAATCAAAATCAGGCCACAATGTAATTAATATTTTTACAAACATAGAAGTAATACCAATTAGAATGTGTAACTCTGGTGGAGTAATGAGATATTCCACTAAAGTTTCTTTAGGTTCATCAAGATACACAACTCTAGGAGAAATACAGTTTTTAAATTCCATCATGTGATTCTTTTTACATCCATCTTCAATGAACTTGTTGTAGTTGGTATCAATTGAACCTAAGGTTCTTTTTTTTCTGCTCTCAAGAGTACTTCACACCAGAGAATGCATACTTGCCGCTGTGACTGCTTAAACCAAATAAAGAGTTACCACATTTTAGATCAAATGCTATTGAATATTTTACATCACTCAGAGCTAGTGGTTTCAATAGTTTGCTAAGATTACCATTATGCTCTGAAACATCTTCAACTAAAGCCAAAACCAATGATCTTTTTACACCACAATCATCAAGACTTTCTGAAGTTGTATGTTTACATAGTGGGTCAAAAACATTTATAATGCATTTAAGAAAACCCTGTCCACCATCAATGGAAATCCTAGCAATAGTGCTATAAGGATTCAAACTTCTTTCATTAATCATATAAAGAATTAAATCAGAAGTATCTTTTACAAATACTAAACTACGACTTATCTCTTCATCCCCTGAAATGAATGATTCAGTTTTGACATCATAAAAATCTGAAAATACATTATGCAGCTCCTCTATCTGATTGATATATTAGGTTCTAATATTTTCTTCCCTAAATTTTGTCGCATATGTTTACAAAGTAGGTTAGTCTTTCTTTTACTCAGGTTTAGAGTATTAGAGATTTCCATTTTAGTTTCTAGAGATAACTTTTTAACGGATGTTCTGGTGCATTTATTATCAGGTGGGCCAACAACAAGAAGAAGATTGTTTCCAAAGGTTTTTAAAGGAAACTTGTCTCCAGATTTAATATCGTCTCTTTTCATTTTTATTTTGAGAATTCCAGAAGCAACTTGTTCACTGGATACATTTCCAAGACCTTCAGCCAACATAATTAGGTTTTTTACAGCTTCACTTTTACAGCAAAAGTGAGAAATTCCTTTGCCTAAATAGAAATTTAGGGTAGAAAAAACTCTGATATTATTATATTTGTAAAACATATAAAAATAATACACTAATATTTAATAAGTCTATCATAGACTATGCATTGACTAGCATAGACTCTATGCTAAATTTAAATTACTTTTTTTTTAATAACTGAAGAAATAGTTTTTTAACTAAAATATACAAGTTATACAATATTTTTAATTTGTTTAAGGAAATCATACCTATTGTAGAAAAGCAAGAAGGACATATCTTTTTAACAATTTTATCAACGATATCTTGATTATTTGTTGTGATCTGTTCAGATATTTCACTAATATCAGATGATCTTCTGAGTTTTTGTTTGTTTATTTGAGATATTTTCTCAATCCAATCATTTAATTTTGATGTTTCACCCCTGTTCAATGCATATAAATTTGTCTTGCAAGAATTACAAATGTTTTTTGGACAACACTCTTTTTCTACATCATATTCTCTCCAAATCAAATTTTGAATGTGAAGTTGTAATGCGGGAGTTACTTTAATAAGTTTATGTGATCCTTTTCCAAAGGAAATAAAGCAACATGCACAAATTAGACATTTTTCGTCGGCCATTTTGACAAAAAAATATAAGTTTTATATGATCGCTTTTAACTGTAGTAATTATTTTCATCGGTATTGCAATAATTTGTACCAAATAGAATAGATGATGCAATCATAAAATGACGCAATTTGTTTTAGACATTTTAATTAATTAAATCTAAAATTTCTATGTTTAAAAGTTAGTTTAGATTTTAAAAATTATTTCAAAATACTTTTTTTAATCCATTAATATTAAATAAACAAAAAAATTTAGAGTAAACCAAAATTTACCCTGGCGGTCTCAGGAGTGCACAGTGATAATAGTAATATGGGTAAATTCAGGCATGTTTAATAGACCGTTGTAGTTTTAAAATAATTTCTTCTTACTATAGTTATATATTATCTAATTTTATTGTACATGGAAGTCTTTGAAGCAGTTTCTATCCTTGTTCAAACAAAGTTGTATTTTACATTTTGAACAAGCAAAAGAACAGGTCATGTTACATATTCTGCACCGCCCCCTTTTATCCTTGATTTCGGGCCAGTGGCAGAATCCATCATATCTTATATCACTAATTGGTTTTGGGTTTGATGGCTTTCTTCCGAGAGTCTTTAAAGGTGAGAAACTTCTTTTGGGACGACCAACTTTTTTTTCTGGATCTTTGTCTTTGAGCTTCAACGCTGTTGCTACCTGTAAAATAAATCTTCTTAAAGTCAGCTGTTTTTTTTTAGGCACTTGAAGTTTAGTACAGTGCCTTCGGTATAACAACCAAGCATTTATCTTTGATATGTCAATGCAGTGAAAAATCAATTTTAAGTACCACCGTTTTTTAGTGTTTATTCTCGTGCGGTATAATGGTATCAGCATGTCTGCCAGATCTACTCCTCCCATTGACGCATTGTATGCAACAACAATATCAGGAGTTTTGACATCAACATATACTTTCTTTTTGCTGTCAAACCATTTGACTTTCGTTGATCCTGCGACACCAGCATGTGTTGATCCAACTATAACGGCTTTGCTATCAAACCATTTTACTAAATATATCCCAGAATTCTGATCCACTTGGTAGTCCCATGATCCTCTTCCTTGAGATTTCAATACTATGTCAGATAAAAGTGGGCATTTTCCGATTCGATTACTACGGAAAGTTCCTGTAGCTAATATTTCCATAGTTTTCAGTTTATTAATTAATGGCAATGTAGAAAACCAGTTGTCAAAGTATATACGGAAGTTTTTGTGTTTAGGAATTTCTTGAACTAGTCGAAGTATTATATCCTCAGCACCGCAAGTTTGGCCACCTGCACTAGTAGCACCTGCGTAGATGAAAAAGTCGCATATTATGCCTGACTTTCCTGCTCTAACAAAATTTTTAAAACCCCATTTGTGGATTTTTTTGGGCATATACTGACATATCCCACTGCGTTTTGTTTTTGCAGGTATCATTTGCTCATCTACCGATTGGTCTTGCTCTTGTTCAATTTTGATGCAGTTATTACGAACAGCATCTAATACAGGTTTAACCTTAAACAATTTGCCAGAGTATTTATTTTTTGTAGTATTGTCCACTGCATGCAAGAACCTTCTAAGACATTCATAACGCTTTAAATTCATAACATCAGCAACAGCATCGCATCGAAGTTCTGTTGACCAAAACGATTCATAGCTAGGGAGGCGAACTAATGACATCAACATCTGAACACCTAAGAATTGCTCAATCTCTTTTAAGTTTGTGGCTATACTAGTGCCTGTTACCTGGACACTATAGAGATTAGTTTGTTCAACTAAGTTCTGGGTGATGCTATCATCCCAAAATAGTTTAAAATACTCAAATGGTGTCATGTCATTGCGTTCTGGTAGAGAAAATTCCTCTCCTTGGAACGCTGCATCAAATATTGGTAGTTGCGTTTTCCTCCATTTATAGACCGGCTTCTTTGCAGACTTTCTTTTCCACAGAATCACATCATCCTCATAATCACTAAAATTTATTTTAAGTAATATGTATAATATATATATATATATATATATATATATATATATATATTATATACATATTGCTTGAAATATACTTTTGGATTTAAAGAGGCATTGTATTTATCAATTTGAATAAAGAATCTCACATTTTGGAAATATGTATATATATAATTTTTTAAATATGAGATTCATTATTCAAATTGATACATACCATGACTCTTCGGATCCTAAAGTCATGTTGAATGGTGAAAAAACACTTTCTTCTTCTTCTTCTTCTTCTTCTTCTTCTTCTTCTTCTTCTTCAGTCCTAAAGATAAAAAAATTAATGTAAATTTACATCAATTCTCAAAGCAAATCAATGGTAATCAAAACTGACTCACTCAGATTCTTCAGAACTGAAAACAACATTGCCAATTTCAAGTTCTGCCTCATTCCCTGATTCATCTGATTTCACTAAGTCTGATAACTCAGAATCAGAATCTGGTTCAAGTACGTAATTAACAGCTTCTTGTACAGTAAAATTTCGAATTCTACAAGTTTTTGTAGGAGCTACCAGAGAAATCATATAGTAAAAAAAAAAAGATCATTTTTTATACCTTGATCCGACAATGTTGCACATTTGCAACAAATAAATTAGGAGGTAAATCTAACAATATCTTATATTGTTTTAGTTTATAATGACACTAATATAAAACTTCAATCATAGCACATAACAATTAAAAAGTTTTAAGCGTCAGCATGGGTTTTCCTATATTCAAAAATGAGCATTAACGATAGTAACTAAAACTTACTAAAAATAGCACTTCTCTTTTGAGCTGCCATTATTCAAAAGAAAATGTTATTGTGGTTATATTGCGTCAAAATAAAAATAGAAAGATCTAAAATACATATTTCAAAACTGCTAATGTTGTGGATAAACTTTATAACCAAAAAAATTATCAGCAAATCATTTGTTGCAAATATGCAACACAAACGGGAAAAGGGTTAAAAATGGAAACGAACGATTTGAAAATCTCATTGTTATGAAGTATTAATTGTAACGAGAAAGTTCAGTATCGCAGATCGCGCGAAAAAATAACGTATTAGTCTCTTACACAGCAGAAATTTCACAAACGAGCCTTGCGGAAGCCTCGAATAAAAAGTCAATAATGACGAACTAAAGGTTATGATGAACTCAATTCATTTCAATTGAGTTCATTATGAACCGAATGAAAAACAGAGTAAAAAGCTTGCATTGAGAAAGTGCTGATTAGCGAAAACATGCCACAATACAATGTCACATTTTTGATGGACTTAAGCAACAAACAATTAGAGAAATTCTATCGACTTATGGTACTACTCTTCCATTTACTATGAAAAATGAGACATTAAATAAGCAGAACTAATTGATCCAGGAATAGATTGCGGCTCATCCGAGGTTTATGCAAACTGGAGTGGAATCTCATAAAATGTAGAACAAAACTCATGTTAAGGTGGTAGTATGGTCAAAATTCTAAAATCGTTTATTTCAACTAAAAAATATTGATTTTTTCAGATAATATTAAAAAATTGCATAACACATTTAAAAAAAAAAAAAAAAAAAAAAAAAAAAAAATTTCACATTTGGACCCATTTTTTGGGTCCCAAGACCTAAAAAAGTCAAAAAGCGCTGCGATAAATATTGAGACAATGGTAGATGCTACAAAACTCAAACTTTTACTGTTTACTTATAATATATCAAAGAACTCATGGAAGCAAAATTATAAAGTTAGCTTAAAGAACCAAGGAGATACAGCATATACAACTAATGGGTCAAAATTTACCCCAAAACAGCCCCCTTTTGGAGCCCATAACTCTGCAAAAAAGTAATGTTAAAAAAATATACTGCTTCAGTGAGTTCATCATATATGTTATTATAACTGTACAAAATTTTAAAGCATCATAACAAGTAGTTCTCAAGTTATTTATCGCACCGTGCTAAAAAATCCCATTCTGAGAAATCAGCAATTTAATACAATTAACATTAAAAAAACAAATTAAAATATCAAATAAGCTCTCATTTTATTTCTAAAGATTTTTAATCAATCCCCAATGTATTAGCAGTAGCAAACTAAGTTTTTCATGAGTTTTATTTAATTTTTTAAGTTCCTTATAGAAGTTGATATCCTTGTTAAAAAAAATAGAAAAACTTTGAATTAAAAAAAAGTATTTTTAAAAGCAAAACTTTGATTACCAAATTCAACTTTTTAAATTAAATAGCTATATCAACTGGGAGATTGAAATAAAATAAAACTCTAAAAACTTTAAGAACCATAAGCTATTCCTTCTCTTTCTTCATCTTGATCACTATAACTTTTTCTATAACTTTTTTCTATAACTATAACTTTTTCGTTTTGTCCTAATTTGTTTCCGACATTGCTTTACTTCATCAGTAGATTTTTATGCTATATTTATAATTTTTTGACCTCTTTGATTGCAAAGTGTACTACAGTTTTTACCAGGATTAATACCAAGCTCTAAATAAACATTTAGCATACCAGCTAATCCTTCATTGAAATTTCTTGTATCGACTACAATAACAGTTACTATACCATTTAAAGAGTTATGTCCTCGTTTCTGCCATTTATCACAAGAAACAGTAATATCTGAAATTCCAATATCATCTCTTACTTTAAACTCAGGAGCTGCATTGATCATCGATTGTGTTGCAATATATTTGTATGACAGCTATATTTTATTTTAAACATCATTAAATATGGCTTTTGAAGTGGAGGTGGTAAGTTTAAAAAACCATATAGCTTTTCTAATGCACTGTCCTTTTCCAATTTCAGGCATTGCAATTACTGAATGTAAATTTATATCAAAAAATTTTTCAGAAATTTTACTTGAAACTTTTTTACTGATATAGAACTTTGTACTCAATAAACACTCAATGCAACTCAACAGCAACAAAGAATTTAAACCATTTTTATTTTTATGATCTATATTCATGTTGATAGACTTGCTCTCATAGTCAAGTCATGTTCCAACTAAGGTAAGAATTTGTACAATATTATCAAGATCAACTAAAACATAGCTAGACTCATTATTATATTGAGGCTGTGGACTAGCTTCATTATTGGCAATAACATTGCTGGTTGGTGTTGTAAAGTTAGGTTAAATGTTTAAAGCATTCCTCTCAATTTATGGCAATACTTTACTCACAAAAGTATCTTCATTTTGGGAAAAAATTGGTAAACTTGATTTTCTAGAAGTGCTTTTTCTTTTTTTAAACACTCTGGAGGCACCAATTTTTCTTCTCCTCAAAACATCAGTTTTCACATTGAACAATTAGAAATAATATATCTATTTTAATCTAAATTAAATAATTTAAAAAACAATAATAAATGATTATACTCTATATTCAACATCAATAACTGAAACAGATACCATTTGCTTTTAAGTCACTTTACAAACATGAAAAAATAAAGTGATATCAGCATATATAAATGCTGGTTTTGTAATTTTTAAGGCAAAAAAGAAGCCAAATATTACTTAGTATTTTCTAAAAACTTTCAATAGAAAATACTTGCTTAAGGCAGTTCAATAAGAATCAATAGATGATGTTTACCTTGTTGCTATGCCGTTGCTAAGGAGCAATACTTCATAGTACTTTTTTTAAAATGAAAAATAGAAGGCTTCATACAAATCATATTGGAAAATAAATAATTCTATCATTTTCAGCATGAATGAAAGTTCCAAGAAAAGTTATTTTCAAAAAATGAAAAATTTTGATATTTTTGACCATACTACCTTAAGGTAAATGTCAATGCAATAAGAATCTCAATGTGGACATCAAGAATCTAAAGAATCTGGTGAAAATGGACATCCATAGTGCCTCAGCTTGATTTCTTGATCCCATTACCTACGTTTTCTGTAGTTATTAGGTACTTGAAGAAAGATATATTTTTCCATAATAAAGTTAAATGGAAAAATAGAAGAGAAAAGAGGATGTCAAAAAAAAAAAAAAAGAGAATGGAAAAGTTAAACTTCATTAATGCAGGTAATTGTTTTTCCAATGGAAAAAATTACTCGTTCTGATTTCATACTTACTTTTATTACAAAATCAATTGAGAAAAACAAAGTTTTTTTAATTTTGGGATCATTAACCCTGCTCGACGAGCTTTTTCAAATAAAGATGCATTCGCCGAATGTATAGAAACAAACAATGGATTGTAAAAGTTTTACAAAAGAATTGTTAAGTTACACGTAATCCTCGTAAGCTTGAAATAAAGAACTTAAATGTTATAGGGAACATCATTCGCGTGAAATTTCAATTATGAAAACAAATGAAAATGCTATGAAAAGACTTATGTACATCTGATCCAGATATTTCATCCATAAGAGAAAATGCTTTATCAACACACAAAAAATGTCTCCTAGTGTTGATCTTCTTATTTGCAACAACGAATATAATTTATATTGAGATAATATAAAATATATTGAGACACGCACGGCAAAACAATAATTTTAGAAGGCAAAGCAAGAAACGACAAAACGCGAATGGCCCTTTTCGCTTTTGTTGGTTCCAAAATTTGATCTGTAATTTTTCTTTCTTAATAGAGATGTAGAAAAAGATGAAAAGCATTTCGTTAAATTGCACAAAAGTGATACAAACCTCGAACATGTATCAACTGATCATAATAAATAGTATTTTTAATGATTTTAGTTAAAAATTTCACTTATGTTTCATGTGTTCCTTTATAGCAGAGTTCATGGTAAATTCTGTAAAAATAAAATAAATTGAGGAATATGCTCCTTTACAAAAATCAAACCAATTCTAATGCTTAAAAAAAAATAAATGTTAATAATAACAGCTAACAATGATAAGCAAGATAAAAAAAACAGACATGCATTATAAAAATTAAATATTTTAAAAAATAACTTAAAGTATGAATATTTGAGATTGGAAATCAGATTAAAAATATATACTAAAAGTTTACAGTCAAATGTTCTCATTAAAAGAAGTTGTAACTAACATTAAGTTAACCAAATATAATAATTGATTTTTAAGATGAACTAAAAGAATTACGACTTATGACTTAATAAAAGCTATACAAGAATTTCAAACACTTTATAAATTTTCCTTTACCTTTACAGCAAAAAGAGAATAAATCACAAAAATATTTGAAAACAATTTCAGCCCACAAGAGTTAGACCAACACAACTTATAGAGAGTAACAACTTTAAATGTTATAGTTATTTCAAACTAACCTAAGGTCAGAGCCCTTTCCAAAAATGTTTCTGGGGTTAAAATTTCAGTTCCTCCTACAAGTACTTCCCATGATTTATTGGCTTGACCAACCTCATAAGCAACACGTACTTCTGAAAGTGATGCACCTCCGATAATAAATACAAACAAACGAGGCAAGCTTTTTGTATCTGCTTGAGACTTATCTTTATGCCAGTTGCCATACATTCTAGCGCTTCTTCCAGTAGATGCTACACCTGCTAGTAATCCTCCGCCTTCTCTAGTCATCAAATATGGAAACAATTTAGAGTCAAGCTTTGATTCTACAGCATCCTCCATTATATCTTTGAGATATGGTACATATCTTGATAGTTGATATGTTTCTTCTGAGCGTTCTTTACGAGATGGCAAAGGCTTTTTTTTGCCACCATCTTGCACAATAGGAACATCAAGGTTAGAAATATTATAAATAGTATTTCTACCATCATGAGAGATCTTTGCATGCTCCATCAGTTTGTTCATACTTTCTTCACTAATCCCTTGCTTCATTATAGCGTAAAGTAAAATTATACGAAGTTTATTACTTTCAGAAATACTCTGATCAAGCAATACAGGTACAATTGCCCTCATATGGTCTTTACTAATTTTTTCACCATCTTTATCAACACCAGTAGCCAAGTCTTGTTCAACAGCGCAGAGCTTTTCTATTTGGTGCTTATTGTAAGTATGCAAGCATTCCTCTGCAAGATTGAGATGAAGTGAGTATTTAATCAACTCTTTTTGATACTGTGGCATTTTTTTAAGTAAAAGAGATAAATCTTTAATTGTAGTAGCTTCTTTAACTCCAGGTCCTGAAATACGCTTTAATTCAGAAAATTCTTTTATCATAGAATTTATTTCCTTTAATACATTAGCAATATGCTTGTGTCGTAATGCAACCCAGAGATCATCATTCTCATCCAACAATGCTTCTTTAGGTATATACTCTCCACCTGATTGTACCTCATACTTATAAACATCATTTTGTATATCTAATAAGTCATATGCCATTGCTTGATAAGTAAGCTCATGGAGAAGAGGGCAAACAAGATCAAAACCCCTATCAAGTATTATCATTTGAGATTGTTGCCTTGGTTGACCTTCTCCCATTGAAGGGTCATCTGCTTTATAGGCATTTAAACGATTGAGCAAGGCTTGTGCTATGTCTAAAGAAAGTTGAGATGCTGAACGATATCGAATGGATGGGTACTCTCCAAGAGATGCACACAAAGTAGCAAGCTGCTCAGCAATTTGGTCAATACAAACTGGTCTTTTCTCCCTAATAGTTGTTTGGTTTGGGCTATATAAATGTGCAAGAGCTTGTTTATTATCAAGGGAAAAAACTTGCATTTCCACAGGCATATAAGCAATATTAATTTCTTTAAGGGTTTTTACTCTTCGCCCAAAATTACTACTTGCTTTAGCAAATTTTTCAAATAAAGTCTCGGGACAAACCTCTGTGAAAAAAATATGAGCAGCTGTGTATCGAGGATTATTTGAATCTTTAAAATCATCAATAATGGCTTGAACTGAATTATCAGTTGGAGATACAAAGTAAATAGCTTCCAGAGGAAGAGATTGCCTGCCTTTCAGCAGATCTTCAACTATTGTAACTCCTTCCATAACTATATCACGCATTTTACAACAAGATGAAACAACTCGAGTAGACAGAGGATCCAATACCAAAGCCTTCCATTCCCCTGGTACTTTAACACTTCTTATTACTTCGTTTAGGATTTTGTCTCCAACAATACTTTTTAGAGACATTGTTTTAATGCTTTAAAACAAGGGGAAAATATACAAGCTACTTGTCACAAAAAATTAAATCGATGAATTAAATATAAAAAATGTTAGATCTTTTAAATAGCAATCTTTGTTTTTGAACGGTTCTTTTAGCGTAATCATACTCCCACAATGCACTCACCCTCAACTAAAAAATCATTACCTAATTATAATAATTTTATTTTTGAATGAGAGGCCAATACATATTTGATTTGTAGTTCCGATTTTTCATAAAAATTCGTTCAGTACTTCCTTCACAAATCTTTCCGAAATAAAATTCTCGTCTTGGTGTAGCCAGGGAGTTTGAGAAAAGGAAGGAATGAGAAGAGACTGAGGGAGAAACTGGCGATAGAAAAAAGAGCATTATGGTTTTTTTTACTTGCAACACGTTTCAATATTTTTTTGACGTTTTAAACATCATTTTTTTGAATATCTCTAAAGGAATTTTTCTGTTTTATAGAGTTTTCTTATAAAATATTTTCTTATTACTTTGTCTATTACAACCCATGAGTTCTAGCGTACATTTATCAAGGAAGAACAGATGACTCAACTGAAAATATAGGCGAGGAACGGCTTCAAAGTGTTGCAGCAAATTCATCCCTAAGAAATTCTTTATATTGAAAAATTCTAGACGACTTCGTAAGTGGCGGTGCACAGTGGGCCAGTAGGCGGACAAAATGGGAAAAATTTTAGTTATCTAATCTTGAAAACTTATTAAGTTTTAGTATCTATATATATTAGGAGAAATTTATTGATAACTTATTTATATTAAATCCCTTAGTTACCAGGACTCTAAGCATTTGAATATTGAAATTAAAAAAAAAAAAAAAAAAAAATTTTAAATAAGTAATTAACGGTGATATCAACGTTGTGTTATATTTCAATTACATCTACGTTTTTGAAAAAAAAAAATAGTACATGTTATTCTAGAGTATTTAGAGATAAGAAAAAACCAATGTGTGAAATAAATTTGTCAAAGCATGTTATCTCAGTTATACTTTGAAAATCACAGATTAAAAAAAAAAATTCCTTAAGAAATTTTTTTTTTGCCGCACTATAACTAATAATTACCACAATTTGCCATGTATTGTCTTATATTTATTTGATCTATATAATACTTCAATCGAGTTTTAATTGATTGCTCGTCCCCTTAAATCCCCGTTCAGATTTTATATACGTTTTAACTTAGTTGCTATGGTACTTAATTTTGCATAGCAACAACTCATTTTTACATTAACGTTGTTTTTACAGTATTTTACTTCCGCTAAGTACACAATATTGGGGGTATGTATTAAAATGAGATTCACAATTCTTATGAGATTATTTTTTTTTGGTTAGTATGGATACCTTACTTTGCATAGCATAGCAGCAACATATTTTTGGTAGTTGTTAGTAATTTAATTACTAACACTAACAGTAATTTAATTACTTTTAATTTTAATTACTAACACTTGTAGTAACTTAATTAATAACAAGTATTAGTAGTCCGGGCGGCATATATATTATAACAATAAACTTTTAAATACAAAATACTTGTTACAATAATTATTTAGATATGGTTTTATTAAACTTAGACATTCATAATTTTCTCCAAAAAAACAATCTTAGTATTTCAAAACAAAATATTAATGAAGATATATCAAAATTTATTCAGCCAAAATTTTCTGATTTTAAAGAAGTTGATTTTAGACATGCTGTTCAACGATTTGTTTACTTGTATAAAAAAAAGTGGAAATCTGCAAACTATACTGTAAAAATTTTGAAAAGAAGTTTGTGAACTGGCTTAATGAATATTTAATTGTCAGAAAAAAAGACAATGAACCAACTGCAAGTAGACGTGGTCGAAAACCAGTTGCATTTGATAATAGTTCTAATAAAACTAAAAAACGGCGTGTATCTTGTTTAATTGAATCTCATTCATCCAATGAATTATTTTTTGCTGCTAATAAAAAATTTAGAGATGAATCTGTTGTTATTGCTGCCAAGAATGTTTTAAATATATCAAATACAGATAAAGCAACTAAATATTCAGCAGACGAAGCACTGGCTTTAATAATTGATGCAAGTCTGACAAAAGCTTCCTATCAATTGATTAGAAGCGGAGCCTTGGAGAAAGAATATAACATCTACCCCGCTTACAATGATGTCAGAGATGCAAAATTGAAATGTTATCCTGCAAACATAACAGTGGAGGACTATTCAGCTTCAGTTCCTTTAAAAGATTTAATGACTCATACTTTGCAAAGAATCTGTGCAGTTCAGGAACCTGTGCTAAGGCACTTGATATTGAACGACAAAGCAACAAAAACAATGACACTAACGTGTAAGGCTAGTTTTGATGGTGCTACTGGCTAAAGCATTTATAAATAAGTTTTATCAGAACCCGACATTAACAGAGATTTAAAGCGTGAAGAATCATTATTTATTACTTGTCTGGTACCATTGGATTTGACTGGATTTAACAACATCAACGAATAGGTGCCTATTTGGAGAAATCAAAAGTCGTCCTCCACAGCCTATTGTAGACCCATAAGATTTGCATACAAAATGGAATCCAAGGATTCTGTGATTGAAGAAGATCAGTACATTAAAAGTGAGATAGAAAGTTTGGGTATGATTTTATTAGAGGTTTGCAGATCTTCTATTGAAGTGAATTGTATTATTGAAGTTACAATGATTGATAGGAAGGTTCAAACGATATTATTGTTTTATAATTTTTGATGCAATTTAAAATTTACAATGTTTTCTTGCACTATTTTTTGTTTTTATTATTCGTAAAACATTATTTACCTAAATACTCAATTGTTTTTCAATATAGGTGAGTCAAAAATCCGATAAAATATTCAAATATCAATTTACCACTTTGTAACTAAGGAGAGTATCCAGTAACTAAGCAATATAAGTATCCATAGCAACTAAATTTAAAAAATTATCACTTTTGTAAGAAGTGTGATCTCATATTGGTACTCATGCCAAAATTTAGTGAATATAGCACTTATAAAATATCTGCAGATAACAAAATAGGTTGTTGCTAAGCAAAATAAAGGTATCCATAGCAACGAAATAAAAAAATATTACCTTCATAAAAAGCACAGACATCATATTAGTACTCATACTAATTTTAGTGAATATAGCTCTAATATTAAATTAGTTACGAATTTTGTCCAGTAAAAGTGAATTCTGGCCCACTGTGCGGTGGTTAGATTTAACTTATTACTGTAATTATTGTATTGTTGATTGCCATTTGTATCTTTAATTGCTTTTATTTGACAAAAATCGTTTTCTTAAGCTATATTTCGTGAAACAAACTAAATAACAAAGCGTTTCTTTTTGCTTTTTTTATTTATTTATTTTTCTTTTACTTAGTGTAATTTTAGTGCTTCTGTTTTTGTTTTTTTGTTTTAATTTTGTTTTACTTCTATTCGGCTAAAATGCCGAAACGAAGGGTAAGATGCTCGACGCTTGTCTACATCACCCCGACGAATATGCCTTGAGAAATTCTGGGTTGTCGAAAAAAACGAGTTTAGTAACGAAAGCAAAAAAAGCGACAACAAATAAAAACCCAGATCCACTACCCGACTTTAGCAGATAAATTATGGAGCTCGTACCACCGGCTTACCACATTGGTTTCATCATATTGGGTCACCAATTTATCGGATGAGCTTTACGATACTACACTTGATCTTA
This sequence comes from Hydra viridissima, assembly GCF_058129835.1. NCBI lineage: Eukaryota > Metazoa > Cnidaria > Hydrozoa > Anthoathecata > Hydridae > Hydra > Hydra viridissima. The sequence continues at coordinate 23,441,968 of NW_028324301.1, read as the reverse complement.
GCCATTGTTTTTTAAAATGGTTTTTCCGTTCGTGATAAACTACGAATAATGACATCTATATCAGCCTTTTACTACAGAGATTTTATAAATTGGTTTTTTAATTTTTAAGGCCAACAATAAACCTTTGATTATATTAGTTGTATTCTTTTGAATGTTTTTACAATTCTTTATAAAACTATATAATCCTAACAATTAACAGTGTTATTATTGTCACCTAACTTTTTATCTTCACCGCCTTCTCGGCGACCTTTACGTAATAATCAGAGGCGGACCCATGATGTTGTGTCAGGAGGGACGGTGGAAAAAAAAAAGAAAAAGGACCGCCATGATTAAATTATTTAATCATACCAATTAAGTATTGATCATTATTCTAAAATAGTCAAAAGTTCCTGTTTCCTTCGCGATTTCATCTTTGATTTGGTATATAGCGCTCTGAAACTTATCCGCGCAGCTCTGAAATTAAAAGCCTAGAAAACTCGTATTGCAAGAGTCCAAAATAAATGGATAAAAACAACATAATAATAGTGTTGCCTTTGTAAATTGGTATTCTCGCAACTTTTCATAAAAGGTTTTAGCAATATAGGAGACGGACGCCTTTTAATTGTAATTTTTGTCAATGAGGTGTTGCTCTGCTCAACTTTCGGATTTTTACTGATTATTCTCTTTTCTATAAAGTTATTCTTCAGCGAAAAAGGGCATAACGGAGCATAAATTTATGTTTAAACAGTTAAATTTGATATTTGATGCCAAGAGAAATTCATATAAAAAGAAAATAGGAAAAAAAACTTCAATATTATTTGCATATTCCAATAAATAAGATATGCTTGTGTACACACGTTCACTAAACAAATCGTCTTTTTCAAAGTTCAATTTTGAAATTCTGTTATACTCATTTTAAGCATGACCTGCCAAAGCTTAAAGGAATTAAGCAAGGTATGATCAAGCTTCGCAGTGTTAATCAAAACCAAATCAACCCACAAAATAAAATATTTTCTGTTAACTGACTTGTTTGAAATAGAATACCTTGTTCTACTATCAAAAGGATCCAACTATATAATTTTTTTTATTTCTTTATTTCCTTTCTTTTTTTTTTTTTTTTTGCTATTTGAAAACTAACATTTAATTGCGTTATTGGCTGGTATGACTCATTCAATTCACTCCGTTAAACTTAAATTTTACTTTTAACGAGTAATTCATTATGAGTAATTAAGATAAACCTCTATTTGATGATTGAATGTGACCTTTTAAAAAACTTAGATTGAAAGTGATTTCTGAGAAAACGTTCATTTCTACTTTTTTTTTTTTTGTTTGTTTTTTTATCGAGAAATTTGTTAAATTTACAAAATAGCCTCACCGTCTTGTTAATTTTTTTTTTTTCTAGAACGGTGAAGATTTTAGAGATTCGAGGATGAGTATATACCACTGATCTCAATAATAACTGGTTAGCGCAACTCTGAGCAAAACTTCTTATTTTTTGACGCCAAAATCGCCATATTGGAAAGCCCCAAAAATCTTAATCCCGTAAGCTTTAAGTTCTCTTTTTCGGCTTATCGCTTTATCGCTTTATCGCACATATCAGATTTCATTGTTCTGGGGCTTTCCAATATGGCGATTTTGGCGTCAATTTTGATATTAGAGATGCGCTATCCAGTTATTATAGAGATCAGTGGTATATACTGTTACGGCCTTTAAGTTCGTCTGAAAATTTGAATTCATTTTGTTTTCCAGAAATGACTAAAATAATATTTATTTTTTTAGTGAATCAGGTCCATCCAGTTTCACTGCATTAACCGAAAGAACGATTTATCGCTTCTCGAACCGAAAGAACGATTTATCGCTTCTTGAACCGCAAGAAAAGCAAGAAAATACACAAGAAATATGATCGTAGAAAATGTACGAAAGACAATATCGTTCAAACGGGATATCTTTGACACTAATGTGGAAGACTTCATTGTTCCTGGAAAACAAGTTTGTACAAATAAGTCTCGATGTTTACTGCTCATCAAGCTTTTCTCATTAACAAATTTTACTAGGTAAATGAGATTTAAAACCTTCATCTTTATTGGCAGTGTATAAACAGAAACCGAACTTACACAAGTGCTTCTGAATTTTGAAGCCAAACATCAAAAATGAAATGGTGATAAATTTAAGGCATGTAAGACATTTTTTAAAAAATCTTTCCAAATTTTAATAAGAAGATTAAATCACAATTTTCTTGGAAAATTCTGAAATATTTCCTTCGTATGAATTTACACCATACCTAGCACTAGAGACACAATCTCAAATAGTCGGAACCATGTTTAAACTTGATAATTAAGTATCTGTATCTTAAATAAAATCCTGAACCTTTGTCTCGTTTGTTTTTACTTCAGTATTTATTGAAAATTTCAACATGACTTTTCACGATCTAGTATTTGTTACTTGTAAGAAATACAACGTAGCTAAAAATGAAACAAAAGGTAGTGTTTGGCATTCGCAGCTTGGTTACGAATGCGTCGACAATTTTTTTTTTTTTTTAAATATTAGACAGGCTTTTCGAGGATCTCAAGAAATAGGTTCCTGTCTTTTATACTTTATTAAGAACTTTCTAATTAATCCTAAACTTGCAATCCATTCGCATTAACCTGTGGTCATCATGAAAAGACTAAAATAGCGGTTCTCTCCCAATAAATTACATTACATCCAGATCCCAATAAATTACATTACATCCAGATCTTCCAGTAGAATTTTAATCTTTTAAAATTCTAATCTAAAAGACTTTCAACGAATAAACAAGGTTTACCTCAAAGTAAAAATTGAATTAAATTCAATTGAAAGGCTATTTTAACCCTTTAACAGTGGAACACTTTTTTCGCAGCGGCTCTTTCCTTGTGGAATGCAAAACAAAAATTAACACACAGACCAACGTCACATTCAACACACATGTATCTATACTGGACATCTTCTTGATGGGTTTGTCTTGATAGGATTGGGAGGTATTAATGATGGAAAATGTCTCTCAACAAGTCTCATTGGATAAATAGAACCTCCAGATTTTAAGTTGGTGCTCTTGGTAACGTAATTTGAAAATATATAATAAATAATACTTTGGCGAAATGAAATTGATGTTTTTGTAAATCCAAGCTCTTTACCAATACAGTAAGCATTATGAACAGATGTGTTTATTAGATGCATAAAGTTTTTTTTATGCCATTTCTTGACCCTTTTACCTAAGAACTTTGCCTGAGATACAAGTCTTTAAAAAAAGCATATTCAACAACGGCTATATCCGTCGTCCACATATAAGTATCACTTTACCTTCGACGGATGTAACCGTCATACACTTTTAAGGGGTTAATGAGAATCTTGATCTAACTCCAGGAGAGCTTATCTTCAGAAAATATAATTTATTTAGTTCTTGAACAGACAATTACAACAACTGCTGTTTGAAAAAATAACGTTCAGATTCTTGTTTATAAATTAAATACGAGAAATTGCACTAAATTATGTTAGAAGAGAAAAAGAAAACTTTAGTAAATTAAAAACTAAATAAGTAAAAAATGGACGAAGCAAAAGAATGCACAAAACAGACAAACAAAAGGACAAACAAAAGGACGAACAAATAACGAAAAAAAAAAAGAAATTTTAACAAATAATTTATTGTTTAAAAGGAAAAGCACTATGGCGAGAAGTCTAGAGGCTATTTAAAATGTTCCAATTTACTTACGGTTTTATATATCATAAAAAATAATCATAAACCATTAAATCAATTTTTCCTAAAGCGGGTTTGTAATGTGACAGCACAATCAAAATGCAAAAAACTTTTAAAAGTAGTAAGAATTAAGTAAACTAGTGTTTCTTTAAAAGTATCAGTTAACATTGTTTTCTTTTAAACTCATTCTTTTGTCCAAACTATCGAGATTATTGTATTGTTCATGAACTTGCTTACTCATATCACAGTGGATCTGCAAAAAAAATGTTTACGAGATATGTGATAAAATATATTAAATAGTTATCTTAGCTAGCACTTGGCTGAAATATTTTCAGCTTACGCTACGTAGAAAAAGAAATACCTCTTTTAACCCTCGGCTAGTTGAAATCCAATAAGTGCCGGTACGGGCTTGAGGATTTGCATTAATAATATCTAGGCAACCTTCAGGATTACCTGGCCTAAAGAAAATACCCAGCTCATTGGATTTCAACTTCGTTTAGATTTCGCGCCTTAACTTCGCTTATTGTATTATTTAATAAATGAGTATTAGTAAAAAAGAGGAAAATAGAACTTTGAATTAGTTATGTAAATATGAAGATGGTTTATATTTAGCTTTGTTAAGATTTTGACAAAATGGTTGATATTTAGCTATGTTAAAAGTAGATACTTACTTTCCTCCCGGGATATTTATTTTCTTAAAAAACTTGTTTTTTGGCATTTTTGACTTTTTCTTTGCTGAACCCATTGACGATTCTGTTCTTGTAATGGTTGTAGTACTGGTGGAGCTTGCATTGCTTTTTGTTTTTGTTTGTGTTCCATTTTCTTTACCGTTACTGGAGTTATCATTTGATGCGTCATTTTCAGAATTAATATCTGATCTTCTAGCGGCAATTTCTTCTTTCTTCACACCAACTGCTGATTCAGTATCGGTGGTAGTTTCAGAAGAAGATCCCGACTTCCCGCTACTCTCAGACCCAGCTCCAGAGTTTGAACCAGCAGCTGAACCAGATGAACTGCCACCTTGACCTTTATAACGTTACGATTATTTAATTTAAATTGAATTAAGTTGCAGGTAATAATAACTCATTAATAGAATAAATTAATTTTACCTGAAGATTGCCCTTCGCCTTGACCTCTTGCTCCTCCTTGGCCTAAAGGTACAAAAAACAGCACTTGCATGCATATGGGTTTTTTTGCTTTGGGGAAACTCCTTAAAGACCTTTGCAGCAAGTGATAAAAGATAAACTCTCATGCACTCCGTAACATTTAAATAAATTCATCTACAAGAGATAATTTAGTTACTACAGTTTCAACACAATCACGCCTCAAAGCAATGACGTTACCTTTTAAAAATAGTAATGAATTAGCCTTCATCTTCTTCTTTTGTTGTTTGCTTTGAGTGAACAGTTCATCACATTAATATAATATATTTTTTTGGTTTATCACTTGCTGCGATGTCCGACTGATTATTGAATGTAGAAACTGAATTTGTATGCGTCCGCAAAAAAGATAAAACAATACAAAATTTTTCATTGTGTATATTTATTTATAATCTTATTTATTATATGCATTACTTCCGGCTGATCCCCTTGAGCCGCCTGAAGCGGATCCACCGGCGTTCGCTTCTGTAGCAGCTCCAGTAGAAGTGGAGGTTTTGGTTCCTGTTCCCGTTTCAGTCGTGGTTTCACTCTAATTTTTAAAGAACAAAATCAATAGAAAATATACTTCATTAGCAGAAAAACAAACTTCTTTCTTAAAAACGTGCATTCGACTTTAGTTGCGTGAAATAACTAGGTTCAGGTTACGTTTTTATTTCATCGAGTTAAATTACTTTTTACAATTAACAGTGGTTATATTTATCTAACAAACTAGTCGTTACTCGTTATAAACTTAGTCAAGTTATATATATTTACAAAAGTGAAAATACTTATACACTAATACGCACGAACACGATCAATTTATTGTCAGATGTAAGTAACTGTGGCTGAGAAAATGGAGAAGCATGCTCTGAGTTATGTTTTCATCATTGTCACACGTACATGCGTTTGTTAAGTATTTGTGAAACATCACATATCAAAACATTGAGGAAAATAATTGTCTTGACACGATGCAAAGATTTTTGAGGCGCTGTTACACAACACGCTTATCAAGACTTTTTAACACGTTTTTTTCGAACTAGCGCCACTCTTCTCTGCTTTGATACACACGTCGGTTTTTGCATCAATTTTTGGCTTCTTTTTCTGAAGAAAATGAATAAAAAAAAATCTTAGTAATCGCTTTGTGTAACAACCGCCATAGTTTTTTTTTTAATCTGCCATGCAGGAAAAGAATAAACAAAATTGCTGAAAGGAAACTTAAGTATTCATACCTGTGTCTCTACTTCAGTTGTTTCCATTGGAGGGGGTGGAATCGGACAAGCCGGTGGGCATGGTGGGGGTGGTGGAGGACATGGAGGAGGTGGACATGGTGGTGGGGGACATGGTGGTGGTGGTGGTGGGCATGGTGGTGGTGGTGGTGGGCATGGTGGTGGGGGTGGTGGGGGTGGTGGGCACGGAGGTGGACATGGTGGAGGAGGAGGTGGTGGTGGTGGGCACGGTGGAGGTGGTGGTGGTGGTGGTGGTGGAGGTGGGGGACATGGTGGTGGTGGAGGTGGAGGTGGTGGTGGTGGAGGACATGGTGGTGGGCATGGTGGTGGTGGTGGTGGTGGAGGAGGAGGAGGAGGACATGGAGGTGGGCAAGGTGGTGGACAAGGAGGTGGTGGAGGTGGACAGGGTGGAGGTGGACAGGGTGGAGGATGACAAGGAGCTGCAGGTGGACAGCAAGAGTCTCCTAAGTTAACTTCGGCTGATGAAGCTGCTTTAATAGAAACATCTTCTTTCTAACAATGCAAATTTGTATATTAAGTTTAAAAGTTTTAAAAAGCTAAATTTTAAAAAGTTATAAGTTTTATGCTGAAGAAATTCAACATAATTGAAACCTACTTTTGTTGCTTTCACATTCTTCTTCTTCTTTCGCTTTGGTAATTTAGTTGGAAGTTTTGGTTGGTTGTTTTTTTCTTTTACTGGAAGCGTTGCAGTTTTTGGATTGTCTGCTTCTTCAACACTTTTCGAAACAGCTTCTAGTTTTTTTTCCGTCTTTGGTTTTTTATAACTAAGAGGGATGATAACATTTTGATTGGGATGAGATTCAACACGCCACACATATTCACCTTTACCTTTTTTATTGAACTTATTAGCATAGCTATAACGGAAAACAAAGCAAAGCAAAGTTGGTTCCATGCATGCGAAAAGCGGTTCTTTTTTCAGCAAAATATTTTTCTTAAACAAAAGATTTCCCATTTCCTCACCCCAATATTAGTTCTAGATTGTTTTTACATTCATTGCAACCTTCTCGTCAAACAAAACTTCGCTAATAACTCCGCTATTAGCCAGAACTAGAGTTCCAAACATGCATGAAACATAAAAAAATGCAGTAGTATACCTGGCTTTTTTCTGCTCCTCTTCTTTCTTGTTTACATGAACAACAGGTTTAGCAACTGTAGCTGCTGGGGCTGATAAGGGTAGAGCGTTTTGGGCTGGGGTGTTTTGAACTTTAGGTGCAGATACAACAGAAGCTCCTTTTAATGCTGGAGCAACAGGTGCTGCTTGCCCTGTTTTGGCAGCCATCTGCTTTTGAGCAGCCGCTGGAAGTGTTTTAGATTTTTCAACTGGACTATCTACAGCTGGGCTGTTAGTTTTTTCAACTTCATCCGGAGTCTTGTTGGTCTTTGGACTTTTGTACAAGTTAACCCAAGCTTCGTGAGATTTAACATTTTGTTGCTGCGCTTTGAGGGCGCGTTCTGCTGGTGTTAGTTTTTTAGCTTCGATGAAGATAACCAATAAGTTGATACATAGTATCAGTAGAGCCGTCCTCATCGTGGACCGTTAAGATAATACTCTATAAAGGCAAATGAAATCGACGCATCAAACACAAAATATTATCAAAACCGCAGAATACTTTACCCAATACATACACAACAAGATTAGATGAAGAAGTAATAGATGAAAGAATGATGGGTACTATCAAATCATTTAACTATTACAACTTAAACTAATCTAAGGGCAGGATACAGCAAGCACATTATGGAAAACTAATAGTCTCCATAAAATAAAAAATCACTTGAAATAAATTTAGTAATTCTTATTACTTCTACATGTTCTTAAAACTTTACTTAAAAAAAAAACGGGTTTCACAAGTTTCAAAAGCAATCTTAAGCAATTTCACCGAAATATTCTTTCACCATATTATTACAAATAGTTTTTAGTTTGACCTTAAAGTGTCGTTCGTAAGTTGCTGAAAGTAAGTTGCTGAAACTTTAAGTCGTGTAAAGGAGCATAAAAAGCTTTCACTATACATTTTCTTAGTCATCACTTTTCGGCCAAATAATTATACGGCGACACATCAAACAAGCAAGCCAAATCTCGGTCAGATGATACTTTTCTATGCATGGAAACTACTCACAATAAAAGACATGTGAAGCGTAACAGACATGGTCATATTCATACTACTGGACATGTTGCACTTTTTTAAAGACTTGGCCTATTCAGAGTCTTAAGAATTAGTACATCGTACATTTGAAAGGTGCTATAGTAAATAACTGTGACTATTTAAGCCAATCAGTATTTACCAAGTGTATCGCTAATAAGAAAAAAGCGTGGCATTGTTACATATACGCTTATTTAAAGATGGTACAAGAACAAGTCTTAGTATACAATCTGGTCGGTCTTCAACCTCAACCTCACAATCAAAAATTTGGTGAAGGAGCTGATCACAGTAGAGCCAAAGCTAACTGTAGAAACCTTGCTAAAAAAACACGAGGTTATGTCTAACAAATATGTATAATATTTTGAGCCAATATCAAGTTAAGAAAACTTTGCTTAGTTTGGATTTCTCACCATCTGTTTCAACAAAATAAAGAGAATCGGATTGCTTGCACTCGCTGAAGTGTCGATCGAATGGACAACTGTACAATGACGGAATGCCTACAGATATGGGTGACAGAGGACGAGTCTTGGATCCTATTCAAAAGCTTCTTGTCGAAGACCAAGAACAAAATTTGGATTGATACTGCTGAACAAAGGCCACGCATAACCGGAGCAAATCTCACAAATTGAAAAACACTGTCGTTTGCATTTACTGGTGTACCGTCGAGGTCTTATTTATTTACCTGAATAATTTTTCATAGGAATCAAGAATATATGGTAAGAAAAGAAAGCTCTTAAATAACATGAGATAAGGGTTAGTACGGTAAAAACACTAATTTGAAGTCTTTCAATAATCGAAGTGGTTAATCAGAAACGGTTTTTTGTTGTAATTTTAAGAAAAACACCAAATTTGAATAAAGATCCTAACTTTTTTGCTTCCTGAAATCTGAGATACAACGTCATCTAACGTCATCAACGTCAATCTAAGATACAACGTCCCACTCAAGAAAACTTACACAACTCATAAAATAGGTTCTACTGGGAAAAAAGAGTTTGCTTGAAGTGAATCTCACGTTAAACCAATTCTAGATAAACATTAGAAGCAATATCAACCCTTGATTATTACGTGTGATGTAATTTTAGAAAGCAAATAACAATTTCGATAGTCTTCTTTTTAATTTGTTCAGTCATAAAACTTCAATTGCTACACTTATCCAATCATAGAAAATCATTTTAGAAATCTACTTTGAGTTCTTTTCGTGTTTTAGAGCTCGCAGTTCGAAAAAAATGTTTATACTGAACCACAAACAAAAACCAAGCAAAAGAAATTTTAATAAGAAAAAAAGACCTTAATTTGAAATCCGAGCTTCTAGAATCCTCTACATAGCTAAGTTCTTTTATTTGAATGTAAGCATGCACTAACAACGAGAAATACTTTATACGGCTTTATATCAAACAGCGGGTGGACATCTTACGTTAACTTTCACTTACAAAAATAGCGCGAAACTCGGTAAACCATAACTGACAAGGCCTTATGAAACCCAAAATAGAAAAAAATAAAAATACATACTACTTCTCCTGTTGGCCTTGTTATTTCTAAACCCAGAAATGTTTTATTTTCGTGAGAGTAAGTTTACGAATAGGCAGAAGGGGTTGATTCAAATTTGTTGGATGCATTGTTGATACGCTTGAAAGGGTAGCAGCAGGTCGAAGTTATACACAAAAGCTAAGATTTACACAAGTGTGACTTTTTTCAGCATAAACAAAAACTGTTGCTATGATACATTTAAAATGATTCCAATCAAAGAAACAAACGAGTCATTAAATTTATATTCACCATATTGAATCGGCTCCCAAGTAATTGGGCTACCAATCTCACCAACCGATATTCGAATCATGGTGGATCAGTTAAAAGAATATGAGTTTCATGAAATAGGAGTTTAATTTTAGGATGGACGCGTAACCAATTCAATAAAAAATGACAAGCGATAAAAGAATTGATTTCAATATTTACAGAATCAGACATTTACTAATGTTTTACAGATATTTAAAACATTTACGAAGAAAATAAAATAATCAAAAAAGATTTTAAATTACACAAATATTTATGAAAGTTTTAAACACTGAATATTAAAATTGTCCCCTTTATTCTTACAAACTAAATCTAATATTTTATATTTCTTCTGCACAGCACGAGACGTTTCAAGTTCGTATATAGTATTTAAATTTAATAATACTTCCTCGTGAAGACTTTTCTCCGGTGACCTCCATACCATCGTCTCTAACATTGTGCAAGCCTTACAAGAAAATTATCGTTGTAAATCAAAAATAGTAAAAATGTAAATCATAAAATTCATTCAAAATAAGCTTTTATAGGAAATTTCTTTATTTTTTGTCTATATTATGTAACTATTTTTTATTGTCTATCATGCTTGCAATTACGCTATAACTGTCATGCTAGTTATTTCTAGTCATCTTCCAATTATTTTTATTATTATTTTTATTGCTTTTATTATTTAATATTACTTTGAAGTCTCTCATACAAGTATATATTATGTGTCTTTAATGCTTATATATTTTATATTTGTAAATTGGTTACGACTTAACTGAACATTTATTAAGATTTAACTATTTTTTTTAATTTTCATTATTCTTCAGAAAAAAATCTTTAGTGACCTACTATTGAAAATTCATCATATTGATTACAATAATCTTTAAAAAAGATTCCCTTTAAAAAAAAATAAAAGCTCAACCTCTTTAACTCTTCCAAGGAACAACAAGCACACTGCAGCATTGTTTACAGCCTATGTCAAACAATTATAGTAATGAGCCAACAATAGAAAAAATTGACATCGAATTTATTCCATTGTTCTTTAAGTAAAAGAGCAAAAGTGTAAATAGGATAAGAATAATAGATGACAGTTATTCTCACTTACTGATAGATTGTTCGGCTCTGCTTTTGCTGCATCAGAAAAATGCTTATATGCTTCTTCATAACTCCCTTGACATAAGTAATAATATCCCCTAGAAAAAGGTTTACAATATTTTAAATGGGCAACACATTTAAATTTTTAAAAAACCACGCAATCTGCCTGACTTTCTGTAGGTCGTTCTAGATAACTAAAGAGTTTCTCTGATTTATACCTATTTACAGTCACTATATTGGAAACTGCGATGTTGTCGAGAAGTTCAACTTGACGAAAATATTTTTGGGCCCCTGATAAATCACCGAGCTAAAAAGAATAACCGCAAAAATGTTCTTTAAAAGATTAAAAAAAGAAGCATGACGAAACAAACAACTTTCTCGGAATTTATCGAATTTATATTTATTCATTTTAATTTTTTTCAACATCTACTGGGATTAAACACGATAATAATAGGAACTTTTTCAATGAAGGCTTTAAACATGAAAAAATAGTATAGGAAATACCTGCAAATGTATTCGTCCAATACCTGACAATATAGCAGCTTTGTGCGAGGGTTCTAACGAAATAATTTGCTCAAATAAGCGAATAGCTAGGAGATACTCCTAAACCAAAATCAATTGCTTTTCTTCTTCTTTTTTTAAATCATTACAAAGCACAAGTACACAAAAAATCGATAAGAAAAAATACTTTAAAACATAAATTTATGTACCTTCATTCGTAAGAAACAGTTACCAAGAGAGTAATTAATGCGTAGGTATCGGGAATTCCAAATGCGTAAACGCTCTAGACCAGAAATAGAACTGAGCTACTAAACCAAATAAAGAGAAAAAAATGAAGCGGTAGATTTTACATAAAGATAGAATGTTTGCTTCTAAAAATAGCGGCAGAAACAACATGCTTAGATAAACCATGTTGACTTTTTAGAATTAAGAACATTTTTATGTTGGATATGGAAAGGATGATAACCATCGACATTTATTTTGTTAAAGACGTTAAAAATGTGAAGAAAGCCTTATTCTCCCATTTAAAAAAAAATGCTAAAGAAGAATAAGCCCAGAAATATTCAAAACAATAAAAAACCTTGAACATCTTCTTCTGAAAAAGTACTAGTGTTTCCTTCTTCTGTTAAACCATTATTAAGATTGGAAAGAACAGCCTTAACCTGATAAAGGAGAGCATAGAGTCGATCTAAAGCTATATTGGGGCGACCATTGTGCTGGGGTAACTCTGCATACAGTAGTCTAAAGCTGAAAGGTACCATACTGCCTATAATTACAAAGATGTGTTTTTAAAAGTCGTAGAATTACAAAAATTTTTTTGCAAAAAACATATTTCAAAGAATAAAACAGGAATTATACACAAACCTTCAACACCAGGATAAATATTACTGTAAAACTGATAATAAAAATTTGGAGACTCAAAATCTTTAAATGCATTAAGTTCAGCCTCTGCACTACTAAACATGCGAAGCTTAACCATTAACGCCATGCGCACAAACCAAATCTAATTATCAAAAACAACTTTTTTAATCTTATTTATCCAAAAAGAAACAAATTAAAGAAAGTGTTTAAGAAATCAAATTTATTAATGTTTTAAAGTTGAGAACTTTTACTGATAACATATTAGTTAATGATAACTGATGGATGAAAATATTTTCAATAAAAGACTTTAGTAAAACTCAAAAAAATACTTGAAGCAACCCTGGACTAAGCTGAGCATTTTCGATTTTTGCTGCAGTAGATATTCCTTGACCGTGAAATGTTAAATATTTTGTTGTCCAATCAATAGCTGCTCTCCAACACTGTGCTTTCTAAATAGTCATCAAATGAACTAAAAATACTTTTCCAAATATCTTTACAATAAATTTGCAGTTATAAAAAGGAGTTATATCTTCTTTTAATGAGCATTCTAAAATCATTTAAAAAACAAATAGATATACTATGGCATTTGAACAAAATATATATATATACATAAAACTGTTTTATTACAGAAAGCTTAGCTACTTATATATTTTCATACTGTTGAAGTGTTATGAATTATTATTGAAACATAAAATAGTCAGTCAAATATTGACCTTCATTTTGCTTATGCAATGAAATTATTAATTTTAAAAACCTGATTAGAAAAAGTAATTTTTTAATTTATTTCTAAAACTCAATTCAAAAATTTGACCACAAAAAAAACTGACATAAGGATTTAATTTCTACCTCTTTTTTTTGCACTAAAACCTTTTAAAGTTACTCAAATGTAAACTACACCTTATAAGAAAAAGGTAAGTAGCAAGGAAATTTTGTTTTACAAAAACCTCATTTGCACATAAATTTTTGTCAAGTGAAGAAAAAGTGCCCACTAAGTTCTGAGACTAATTTTAAAGCAGCATCACTCTTTTTAATTTAAATTTTATAAATAAAAAAAAAAGAGAACATTTAATTATTCTCATAACAAAAATATTAAATTATTTTATAACTATATACTTTTTTTATAATATAGCAAACTTTTATTTTAGTAAATTAAAAACAACATCTCTTGAATAGAACTTTCATTACAGTTTTCATTACAGTTTTTGTGCTTAAGTCCCTCGAATAGAAATTGGAAAGTAAGCAAATTGGAAAGTAAGCAAAGCTAATTGAAATCCTTCTTTTTACTAAACCAGAAAAATAACAACCCTTAAATTTACAGAAAAAACCAGATTAGTAAGAATTATAGTTCATGTTTGTAAAATAATTTGAAACTGTTTAAGGCTATGTCTTGTGCTAAAGAGAATAAAAAAAACAACAACAAATTATCTGACAGAAACTCTCTGATAATTTAACCAACAGTAACATAACTTAATTGGAGAAGCCTCTAATTCAGTTAAATATTGACTAACTACAGATGCTTATTTTCAGACATCATATATCTGTTTTTTACTCCAGACAAGTCCTGGTAAGGCCTGTTAATAAGCATGTCATACACATAAAAGTTAATTGGTTTTTAAAAGTAAAGGAAAGTATAACATCTAATATAAAAATTGGAAATTTACATGGGTTTTTGGAGGTCTCATTAAAAATCACAAATTGAACTTTACCATCAGTTTTTTCAAGCCATTCTCATCAAATTCAACTTGATCAGCACCCAGTACTGGGCGTTTACTTGAGTCATGTTCTCCTAAATACCTCGCTACTAGCTCTTTTACTGGATCTCCCTATAAAGATAAGAAATAAGTAATTTAATAGAACATGTAAAAAACAGATATAAATTGCTGACTTGCAGATTATCTCTAGATTTTTATCAAAAAGTAATTCAATATCAGATTTACAATACATCTTTAGAGGATGAAACATGTTCATAAAAGTATATATACTTGAGTAAACATAACTTTTTCAACTAAATAATTTCAAACAAGCTTGAAAATAATTTAAAAATCTGGATGATTTTCAATGGGTATTTTGGATCTTATTAGATATTTGATAAATTAAACAATTTAACAATATCCTGTCAATAAATGTCTATTTTTAAAAACCAAAAAATTGACTACATATTGTGAGGAGAGAAAACAAAAAAAAATTATAAACATCATCTTTATGTTTTACTTGAGTCAAAGATATAGCATATTCAATTGAAGAAAAGTGTAAGACAGTTAAAACAACAGGTGAACACACAGGTACAATTGCATGAAATAAAAATCAGTTTAAAAATATTTCAGCAATATCAACCAGAGATTTCATTATAATTATACTGATAAAATAATAATAGCTCAACTCGTAAGGTTTGTTACAATTCTGTAACTATTTTATGAGTTTTACAAACAAGCCAAGACCAGAGATAAATACTGGTCAAAAGATAACTGGTAAAACATGTTTTAGAGAACCATGACTAAGAGGTCAAAACAAAAACACTAAATGACATTTGACAAATGAGTTCCAAAGGTGGTAAGAAAACATTATTGAGTAACCTTTAATTGCATATTGTTATCTGTATTTGTATATACTAAAATATACTTGAGTTAAATATTTGAGAGTATTTATTAAGAAAAATGAGAAAAACCATTAGTAAACATCATAATTGATTGAGTTATTATATCCTTGTTAATTAAATCAAGATTTTGTTGTTAAGCTGTATATAAGTCTAGAAGTTGTAACACTAGTAAGAAGTTGAGAAGTCTACTGTTACACAACCATACATGAACTACACGCACCCACACAACGCCGAGGGCAACCTAACAACCCAATTATAACCACCCAAACCCCTAACATAATCAAACAAAACAAACACATTCCCCAAAGATTATATAAACCTCTGCCCTCACCTATCTCTGGCCTCACAAAATGAAGTTTTTATCTAAAAAAATGTTGGTAGTTAATAGAAGGTGATTATTGTAAAACAGAGAGACTTTCAAAAAATAAATGTCATAAAGCAATAGACTAAAAGACATGAAAGCTTTTGAAGAACTTAAAAAATCAGTATTACAGATTACAGAGTATTTTGTTCAGAAGTTAAAGAGTATTTTATTATGCTCTACAAATGATATATAAAAAGTAGTAAATCAATTTGTATTTTCTTTAAAAATTTGATGATTTCATATTGGATTAACCTGGATAACATTATCTAGGGTAACTTACCAGAGCCTTGTTTTTTCTTCAAAACTAATGAAAAAGATGTTTTTTTCCTAAATGAATATTTATAAGACTACCCACTTCCTATGGTCAAACTGTTTTGTTTTAATGCTTATTTTTTGTTGAATCACTATTATATAATATTTTTCTTTTTGTTTTTTGCCTCCCACTTTTAAAAAAAATCCAGAATGTATTTAACAAAAATAAAGGAAGTCAATTTTTTATAGTTCCTTGTTGTGGATGCTTTCATGTGGTACTACCCTGTACTATTTTAAAAATATTTAGGAAAAAACATTGTTTTTTTTCCTATATGGAGGACAACATTTACATTTGCCATGCATAAAGTTTTAAACATTCACAACATGAATTCTAATGCCATTATAAAAATTAACCTTTCTTATCATTAGATTAGTTATGATAAGTTCATACCAAGAGATCTTCTACAAGAACAGAAGGAAAAGACAGGACGCTATTGTCTAATGGATTTCCTTGCAGTAAGCTGTTGAATAAGAGTTGTGTTTTCAAAGTTGGTATCCATACATTGAATTTTTGTTGTTGTAGAGCATCAGTCTAAGATTATAAGTAAAATGTGAACATATTTTCCTAAAATTTTAAAACTACTTTATGCATTTAAAAATATTCAATGATAAATATTACCAACACATTTTTGCTTTCTATTTCAAACTCTTCTTCAGCTTGCTGTGGCATATTTTCATAACTAAGATGTTGAACAGAGCTTTCAATTGTTTTATGGTGCAAAGAAGCATTTTTATTATCTGTATTCATTCTAGATGCTAAATTGTGTTTATCTTCATCAATCAAAGAATCTCGGGATAATGCAATTGATTGAAGACTGTCTGATAAAGTCATATGTTTAGGAAATGCAATTGCTCGATCAGAAATCATATTTTCACTTGGTGAAATGCATTGTCTATCAAGAAAAGTTTCACTTTTTGAATGAGTTAAAACACCTTTTGCAACTTCATCATTTTGAATACTGAAAGCATCAAAAAAGCTCTCAACATTGTTATGACTTGAAAACAGCTCTTGTAAGGATGACTTCTCTTGGACAGTGGAGGGTGCACTCTTACCAGATGCCATCTTTAGCAATGTCAATTTATTTGCAGAATTTTCTGTTAATAGAAAACAGTTTTCTAAATCATGGCAATATTTCTCTTACAAATGAACAAAAAGGTATACACATAAATAGAAAAATCACAATACTCCGAGGCAAAAGTTAAAAGTTAGAATGAAAGTTTAATCAAAAGATGCAAGATAAGTAAAAGATGGAAGAGCATGGTCAAAATAAGGAAATTCGAACTCAGCATAAAAAGTTTATTTTTTTATTATAGGGAATTAATTTTCATTATAGGGAGAGCACACTTTAAATTTTTAAACTGTGAATAAATCTTGAGTTTAAACCAGATATTGTGAGAAATGACCATCAACTCAAACACAATTCATTTTCATGCAAATTCATTTCAAGAGGCATTTTATGCTATATTTAAATGCTATAACTTTTAAAAATTTTTTTAGAAAGAATGTTAAAAATATTCAATTATGGTTTATAGATGATTTAAACACGTGTGATGATGAAAATTGGATTAAACTTTTGAAATGAGCACTACAAGTTTTGGAACGACTATAAAAATTCTTGAGCAATTTTGTTTTCAGCTTGTATTAATATAATCAAATTTAAAAATACAATAAACTATTTAAAATACAAACAACTCTTAATACTACTTTATTTGTAAACCTTGGCTGACTTACCATTTATTTCACTTGCTAATAAATCTTCTTTAACCACAGACTCTTCACTTTCGAAGGTGATATCTGAAAAAAACACAAAAGCCTATAAAGTTTATTACTAAGTAAGTCACTCAATATCAAGTTAACAAATATTATTTGTAGTAACTGTTGGATTTCTATATGCAGTGACTGTATATTTTATAGGTTTTTTCTTAAGTATTTAAAAATTGTTAATTTCTGTAAAAAAGATCAAAAAAACAAATTTATAAATGAAAATCTTTAGAAAAAAACATTTTTGTGATAGTTAACCAAATATTTAATAATTTGTTTTTTACATCTATATGTCACATAAAATGAACAAATTTAAATAAAAATCTATTAAGAAAGAAAAAGCAATTTTTCAAAATTAATATTGCAGCCACATTTTGTTAAATACATAGAAAAAGTTATACATAAAAAATATAAACCTAAAACTCTGTAAAATGCCATTGCTTCATTTTAAGGAGCTCTGCAAATCATAAGGTTTTTAAGAAGATCAAATACAAACAAAAAACAAATGATGATAAATTTGTTAGTTTTATAATTACATTTGATTGAATATTCCCATTAAATTTCACAATAACACAAAAGCTTTTTTGCTTTCAACTAAATAACTTCACTACATGATTCATATTTGTTATTTAATTTGTTAATACCAGAAGCATTTTTCAAAATTCTGCAGCATGAACCTTTATAAAATCTTTTAGGAAAGTCATAAGTTTAAAAATCTAAAGAAATAATAGCTAATTGGATTAACAAGATATTCCACTATTTATGCACCAGATATGAATGTTTTACAAGATATAATTTATTATCCAGTATGTTAAATTTAAAAAAATACATTTATCTAAAGTTATAACCGAAAAAGATGCTGGTGTGAATTAATGGAAAATAAAAGACAACTGTACTAATATTATTATTGATGTAGTTGGTTTGTATTAATAAACAAATTAGTGCATAAGTATTATTTCTATTTGTATGATTTTCAGATAATTACATTATAAAGAATCATTAAAATTTAAGCTGTGATGGTAAATAAATATGTATAATAATATGTATAAAGAAAC
Source organism: Hydra viridissima (assembly GCF_058129835.1). Lineage (NCBI taxonomy): Eukaryota > Metazoa > Cnidaria > Hydrozoa > Anthoathecata > Hydridae > Hydra > Hydra viridissima. The sequence goes on along the minus strand of NW_028324301.1, from coordinate 23,423,437 downwards.
ATGAATCTTTTTCTTCTTATCTAAGGAAAGCTTTCTTTGATGAAGACAAAGATTTAATTTGTAAACAGAAAAAATTAGAAACCTAATATGCATTAAGTAATATGGGAAGTGAGTTACATCAATACATGCATTGAGTCATATTCCTTCATTTATTCTACAAAAACTTTATTCCACACTTATCTCTTATCCAAATTTTTAAGATTATCAACAACTGTAAACTAGCAAATACTTCTATTTCAAATAATTTGGCATCAATCATATCATCATTATATATGCACAACATTGCTGAAGGCCATATAATGAATGAACTATCAAAACCAATCTTCTATAAACCTAAAGATTGTCAACCATATTCTTCTCAAATATTGCCTTTTGTACAAATGCAAATATATTTGTCATCCCAGGCTTATTTGCTTCTAGTGGGACAACTGCGGTTGGGATTGATGTCACTCTTGAAGTAGTTAAAACATTAAAGCTTTTATTGAATGAGGAAAAAATACAGCAATCTTAACTGCAAAACTAATGCACCACTTATAAATTCCAAATTAAAAAAAAAATATTATGTATTTCCCAATTTATCAATTACAAAGATGATAATGTTTATTGTTATGCCTTTTGTAGGTTTTAGTCCGTTTTCCTTATTCAATTTTGAAATTATAGCTTTTCATAAGTAGCATTTTTGCTGAAATTAAACCTCACTTCTAAAAGGAAAGTTTTAAATTGTTTTAATAGTAGAAAAGATAATTATCATTTGAGTAACATATCTGTTTGTAATACAAAACATTACACAATACTCAGTAGGGTTCTACAAGGGTTTGTCGAGACCAATGATCATGCTAGATGACTTGACCAAGGCAAACCACAAGCTACGAATGCCATGGAGAACCAATTTTTAATGCTTCGATCACTGAGAGAACAATTCACTACTGCATGAAGTCTCCGAATACAACTTGCTGAGGTTCATGGAACTGCTGTTAGTCAAAATATTGTGCTTTATATTTAGAATGATACTTATATTTCCAGATGAATTCCTTCTTATGCAGGATAATGCTAGTCCACATACAGCACATACTGTTAGTGAATATTTAAATAATGCTAATATTCAAGTTTTGGAGTGGCCAGCTTGCAGTCCAGGTATGAACCCAACAGAGCATCTTCAGGACATAATTGAATGGTGTGTTAGGAGCTAACACCCATCACCTAACAGCTTAGACAAGCTGCAACAAAGTCTTATCTGCGCATGGGAAAATATCCCTCAAGAAACTATTTGATCTTTAATTGAAAATATGCCACTGTGCTGTCAGACTGTAATAACATCAAGAGGTAGTAACACTAACTATTGAGAAGTCAAAAATGTTTTAAATGAAGCTGTATTTGTATGCATAACAATAATAATCATTTAACTTTACTTTGTTAAATGAACCACATTTTTAGTTGTTTTTTTTCACAATCCTCAAAGCCAATTTAATTATTGTCATTTTAATTAAATTAACTTTGATGATTGTGAAATTTAGTGTTCTATTCTTAATATGTTTACAAAATTCATTATAATATTGACAAAAATTATAAAAAAAAGGAATGTATCAGTGGTGTGTTAATTTTGTGGTTAAGTGTGTGTGTGTGTGTGTGTGTATATAACATATGCTATTTAATTTACAGCATTAGCTAATTCACTTAATTTAGCAAAACCTTTTTGATTCCTCCAAGGTTTTTTAAGTTATTAGTTACAACAGCTACTTTGGTATTAGATTACAAGTTGTTGAAAATTAACTTATCTACCTTATCTTTATAAAAGTATATCATAATAATTCATAAGAAATACACTTAAAAATAGTTTAATAATACTCTCAGTATTATTAAACTATTTTTAAGAATTAAATTGTAAAAACAACCTTGATACTGATGTTCATTTTCTGCATAAAATAGAAGGCTTGTCTGACTTGGACTCTCTATGACATCAAAAACTGAAGTTTGGCTTTCAAATGCTATACCTAGAAAACCCCCAGAAAACAGAAAATGTTTTTAAGAAAAAAATGAAAAAGGAGTGGGATTACTTTCCACTTGAACACTTGAGCACCTCTTTTAAACAACAAGAACAAATAAAATACATAAATAAAGTATTATATGATTAGGATTTCTTCTCTTAAACTTAATTCTTCTTTTACCAATCTTTCAAGATTGGTAAAAGAAGAATTAGATTTCCACATTGCCTTTTTACAGTTGCTCGATTTATAGTAAAGATTTTTTATAACCTTCATATGAACTACCCAAAAATCAACTTTTCATTTGATGTATAATTGAATGTATAGAAATTTTATATTAATGTACTTCAAGATGTAAAGGAAGAAATCAAGCATATAGTATGTGTAAAGAAGCTCATTGGTGTATTCTATCTGAAAATATTGATAAATGATGTGTAGAACATTTTTCTTTTTTAGGTTTTTCATAACAGGACTTTTTTTAGAACTCTTCCTAGAATAAATTAAGGGACATTTTGTCTTTTAAGATAAAACCTTGCAAATAGAATATAATGTTATAAATATTGTAGACACTTTATTTTTCATTTTAAATAATATTTTTTTTTAAAATATTATTTTAAATGAAAGGTTAAAAGTTCTTGCTTGTTTATCTTTAGGTTAAAAGTTCTTGCTTGTTTATCTTAAACCCTATTTTATTTTTTTTTATATACAAATTACTTTTGATACTGATTGATGTGATAAAAATTTTCAAACACTTGAATTTTAATAAAGTGGTCTACAATAATTTTGTAAACTGTTATCTTAATTTACATAGTACAACATCAAAATTTTTAACTTTACACAAGTTAAAATAACTTGGTTAACAGATAAAGTTTTAAAAACTACATAAAACAATTTATAAAAGCTAAGACTATACAATAAGAAAATCTGTTTTGTAATATTTAACAACTTACTACTAGGCTTGGGGCATTGCATCACAAATATGTCATTGACTAAGCTTGGATTTTTATGAACCCATTGTACAAATTCCTACAACAATAATCTTATTTTAATAAAAGTTCTACCATTTGAGTTCTCAGTTTTTTGTTTTTACAAATAAATATATTAAAGGTCCTTACGTCAATTTCTAACTTCCCATTTCCAGATTTATCGCACTTTTCAAATGCATCTTTTACTATTCTAAAATAAACTTGTTGATGAAAAATTGAATGAAATAAAAATCAAAAAAATCCTATATGAAAAAAAAAACTCACTTTTCAACAACAACTGAAACTACAAATGTTTCACCATGTTGGTCTGCTAGTTGCTCCTCATATCCTGTAATACCTTCATATTTAAGTGCAGTTAAGAGCATGGCATGTGCAGATTGCAAACAACTAGTCAATACCATGGAAAATTCTTCAGGACTGACACCATCATCATTATTCTAGGAAAATATATAAACACTGTAATTTTAAA